>NC_091990.1:53992083-54074583 GCF_044704955.1 Pristiophorus japonicus
GGAGGAGGAGGAGGAGGAGGAGGAGGGGGTGGGGGCGGGTGGATGGAGGAAGAGAGGAGGGTCGAGGATGAGAGGGAGGGGAGGAGAAGGGGGGGAGGAGAAGGAGAGAAGGAGGGGAGGAGAAGGGGGGGAGAGGGGGAGAGGGGGGAAGGGAGAGAGGCGGGTGGGAGGGAAGGGAGAGAGGAGGGTGGGAGGGAAGGGAGAGAGGAGGGAGGGAGGGAAGGGAGAGAGGAGGGAGGGAGGGAAGAAAGGAGAGAGGAGGGAGGGAGGGAAGGAGAGAGGGGGAGGGAGGGAAGGGAGAGAGGAGGGAGGGAGGGAGGGAGGGAAGGAGAGAGGAGGGAGGGAGGGAAGGAGAGACGAGGGAGGGAAGGAAGGAGAGAGGAGGGAGGGAAGGAGAGAGGAGGGAAGGGAGAGAGGAGGGAGGGAGGGAAGGAGAGAGGGGGAGGGAGGGAAGGAGAGAGGGGGAGGGAGGGAAGGAGAGAGGGGGAGGGAGGAAGGAGAGAGGGGGAGGGAGGGAAGGGAGAGAGGAGGGAGGGAGGGAGGGAGGGAAGGAGAGAGGAGGGAGGGAGGGAAGGAGAGAGGAGGGAGGGAAGGAGAGAGGGGGGAGGGAGTGATGGAGAGAGGGGGAGGGAGGGAAGGGGGGGGAGGAGAGAGCGGGGGTAGGGAGAGAAGGAGGCTGAACGGCCAGGCCCAAGACATCGGGCTGGATTTACAGGTAGATGGCGTCGGGTCTCGGGGGGGGGTCCGGAGGTCCGGGGGGTGGGGGGGAGTCGCGGAGGTCCGCGGGGGGGAGGGAGCGGAGGTCGGGTCGGATCCGGTCGGGTGGGAGGAGCCTTATCCACGCTGCCCCAGTGAGGCCATTCGGCCAGGGCTAGGGGCTGCATGCTTTAGGCCCCTCCCACAGTTTTGGGCGCCTGGCCAAATATGCAGAGGTCCCGGCACTGTTTTCAGTGCAGGGACCTAGCTCCGCCCCCTACAGCTTGTGCTGTGCCGCGCCCAGCTCCAGAGGGCCTGCAGGGAGCCGGAGAATAGGTAAGTTTTTTTTAGGCGCACTTTCTGGCGCGAAAAACGGGCGTCCAGGTCTGGGCTGCGTCGTTTTAGGCACGGCCCGAAACTTAGGCCCTATATTTCTGGTTAGTTTTCCCTCATTCTATTTTTTGCCTTTTTATCAATTTTTTTGTCATCCTCTGCAACTCTCCCAATCCTCAGGCCCACTACTATTCTTCGCAACATTATAAGCTTATTATTTCAATCGAACACTATCCTTAACTTCTTTAGTTAGCCACAGATGAATCACTTTTTCCATTAGTTTTTGTTTCTCAATGGAATATATTGTTGTTGAGAATTATAAAATTTGTTTTAAATGCTAGCCACTGCTTATCTACCATCATACCTTTTAATGTAGTTTCCCAATCAACCTCAGCCAACTTGACCCTCATAACTATGTAATTGGCTTTATTTAGGTTTAAGACTCTAGTTTCAGACTTAGGCAAGTCACTCTCAAAATTAATGTGAAATTCTATCATATTATGATCACTCTGCCCCAGAGGATCCTTTACTACGAGATTGATAATTAATGCTGTCTCATTACAAAATACAAGATCTAAAATAGCCTGTTCCCTGGTTGGTTCAATGGAGTATTGTTCGAGGAAACTGTCCCAAATGCATTCCATAAACTCGTCCTCCAGACGACCTCTGCCAATTTGATTTGTCCAGTTATATGAAGATTAAAGTCCCCCACAATTATTGCATTACCTTTCTTGATTAATATTCTGTCCAGTGGTATAGCTACTGTTAGGGGGCCTATGTACTACTCCGACCTGTGTTTTCTGCCCCTTGTTATTCCTTATCTCCATCTATACTGATTCTACTTCCTGATCTTCCGAGCCGAGATCCTTTCCCTCTACTGTCCTTATGTCATCCTTTATTATCAGAGCTAGCCGACCCGCCCCCTTTTCCATTCTGCCTGTCTTTTCAAAACGTCAAGTACACTGGAACATTTAGTTCCCAGCCTCGGCCACCTTGAAACTACATCTCTGTAATGGCGAGAAGATCAAACTCATTTATCTCCATTTGTGGCACTAGTTCGTCTACCTTGTTACGAATGCTATGTGCATTCAGATAAAGAGCCTTTAATTAATTTTTTTTTACCATTATTCCCTGCTGCACTGCTTCCGTTAATCTCTCTGTCCCTTCCTGTCACACTCTGCATATTTTTACCCAAATCGTCACACTGCTCTATTGCCTGGACCTTTCTTTTTAGGTTTTTAAATTTCCCCTCACATGACCCCATCTAACTATCAATTGAGAGTCTGGTTGAGTGCCAGCCCAAACAAATGTCATGTATCTTACATTATTATATATAACTGTATCCTAACATGCTATACATGACTGTAATAAGATATGACCTGTAACCACCAGCATACCTTACCACCAGGGGTGCACTTGCAAGAGACAGGTATATAAGGACAGGTCTCAGGCAAGTGCAGCATTCCAGAGCTGTGAAATAAAGGTGCAGGTCCAGAGTGACCTTGACTTCACTATATGCCTCGTGTGAATCTGTACTGAGGGGTCAGGACTTTACAGTGGCGACGGGTTACGGGATTACAGAATCCACAGAATGGCGAACAACGGATCAGATGAAAAGTACAACGCGGGAAACAATTGGCAGGACTTTATAGAAAGGCTCCAGCAAAGCTTTGTAACCAAAGACTGGTTAGGCGACGATAAGGCAGACAAGAGAAGAGCCCATCTCTTGATCAGCTGTGGCTCGAAAACATACGCTTTAATGAAGGATCTGTTGGCACCCGAGAAACCAGCAAGCAAGTCGTTTGAAGAATTGAGCACACTGGTAAAAGACCACCTGAAGCCAGCGAGCAGCCTACACATGGCCAGACACAGGTTCTACAACTAGTGTGGGCCAGAGCATACCCGACTTTGTGGCGGAACTTCGGAGGTTGGTTAGTTTATGTGAGTTCTCCGATGAACTGAGGAGAGAAATGCTGAGAGACTTTTTCATTGAAGGAATAGGCCACGCAGGCATACTCCAAAAGCTCATGGAGACCAAAAACCTGACCTTAGAGGCAGCAGCACTGGTTGCACAGACATTCTTGGTAGGGGAAGAAGAAATGAGGTTGATTTACAATGCAGGTACGACAACTAACGAAATAATGGAACAAAGAGTACACAGCATTAGACAAGTTGCTACCCCCACACACAGACAAAACCGGGAGAACAGGTTCTCAACAGCAGGCAGAAGCCATCAAGGGCCACAGGAATGGCCGTTCACACCTCATCAACCCACAATGCGAGCAATCAACTACAAACTGAGAGAAGCTCAAGAGAGATCAGCCAGACACAGCTCATTCTTTGGGAACACTTCAAAGAATAGAACAGGTCTGTGCTGGAGGTGTGGGGGTGGGCACTCATCAAGGGGTGTCGATTTCAGCAGGCTGTTTGCAGAAATTGTGAATATACAGGGCATTTGGCCCGCATGTGCAAAGAAACGGCAGCTTGGCTGGTATATGAATCTGATGGGTCAGAAAGCGGACCAGAAGATGGTGGGGACAGTACCCGGGACACCGATGTACAGCGGGTCAACACGATCAATGGCCGCTGCTCCTACAACAGGATGCCTCCTATAATGATAAGGGTCCTACTTAACGAGATATCTGTCAACATGGAGCTGGATACGGGAGAGAGTCAATCTCTCATGGGCGCTCAACAATTTGAAAAACTGTGGCCGCATAAAAGAGGCAGACCAAAACTCACAAGGGTCGACACCACACTAAAGACCTATACCAAAGAAATCATACCAGTCCTCGGCAGCGCCATGCTCTCTGTCACACACAAAGGGACAGTGAACCGACTTCCCCTGTGGATTGTCCCCGGAGACCCTCCAGCACTGCTGAGGAGAAGCTGGCTAGCAAAACTAAACTGGAAATGGGATGATGTCCATGCCATGTCATTAGAGGAACGGAACTCCCGCTCAACAGTTATAAAGCGATTTGAACATCTCGTTCAGCCAGGTGTGGGCACTTTCAAAGGGGCCAAAGTCAAAATCTACATCACACAGGATGCTAGACCGGTCCATCACAAGGCCAGATCTGTACCCTATGTGATGAGGGAAAAGATTGAACAAGAACTATACAGGTTTCTGCAGGAAGGCATTATATCACCTGTGGAATTTAGCGACTGGGCAAGTCCCATCGTCCCAGTCATGAAGCCTGATGGATCCGTACGAATCTGTGGGGACTACAAATCCACCATAATCAGAGTCTCCCGACAGGACCAGTACCCACTGCCCAGAGCGGAGGACTTATTTGCCACATTGGCTGGAGGTAAATTTTTCTCAAAGTTAGACCTCACATCTGCGTATATGACGTAAGAATTGACCGAGGAATCCAAGCTACTCACCACCATCAACACACATCGAGGCCTTTTCATGTACAATCGATGCCCATTCGGCATCAGGTCGGCAGCTGCCATATTCCAGTGCAACATGGAGAGTCTGCTCAAGTCCATCCCGGGGACGGTTGTATTTCAAGACGACATACTTATCATGGGCAGGGACACCGACTCCCATCTCCGTAATTTGGAGGAAGTACTAAAGCGGTTGGATCGGGTAGGCCTTCGAGTCAAGAAATCCAAGTGCCTGTTTCTCGCACCCGAGGTTGAATTTTTGGGCAGAAGGATTGCTGCTGATGGAATCCGCCCAACAGAGTCCAAAACAGAAGCAATTCGCCTGGCACCCAGGCCCCAGAATGTCTCAGAACTGCACGCCTTTCTCGGGCTACTCAATTACTTTGGGAACTTTATGCAGAACTTAAGCACGCTGCTGGAGCCTCTCCACGTGCTACTCAGGAAGGGGTGCGATTGGTTTCGGGGGACGCCCAGGAACGCGCCTTCAATAAGGCACGCAACCTTCTGTGTTCCAACAGTGTTTTGACTTTCTTTGACCCAGGTAAAAAGCTAGTTCTCACATGCGATGCGTCAGCGTATGGGGTCGGGTGCGTTTTGCAACATGTCAATAGTGCGGGCAAATTACAACCCATAGCTTATGCCTCCAGGTCACTTTCGCGGGCGGAGCGCGGGTACGGAATGGTAGAGAAGGAAGCGCTCGCGTGCGTGTACGATGTCAAAAAGATGCACCAATACCTTTTCGGGGCCAAGTTCCCGTTAGAAACCGACCACAAGCCCCTCACATCCCTCCTATCCGAGAGCAAGGCAATAAACGCCAACGCCTCAGCGCGAATTCAACAGTGGGCACTCATGCTGGCGTCCTACGACTACACAATAAGGCACAGGCCAGGTACAGACAACTGTGCCGACGCGCTCAGCAGGCTACACCTGGCGACCACGGAAGGGTCTGATGAACAGGACTGTGAGATAGTCATGGCAATCAATGCCTTTGAGTCCACAGGTTCGCCCATGACGGCTCGCCAAATCAGAGCCTGGACGGCCAGCGACCCTACGTTATCCTTAGTAAAAAGATGTGTCCTAACCAGTGACTGGGCAGAGGCTCGCGATGCCTGCCCCAAGGAATTAAAACCCTTTCACAGGCGCATGCATGAGCTATCACTACAAGCAGACTGCCTGATGTGGGGCAGCCGAGTAGTCATGCCTCTGCGAGGCAGAGAGGCATTTGTCCAGAGCTCCACCGCGAGCACCCGGGGATCGTTCTCATGAAGGCCATAGCCAGATCCCACGACTGGTGGCCTGGTATTGACGCGGACTTGGAGCTCTGCGTCCGAAGGTGCACCATTTGTTCCCACATCAGCAATGCCCCCAGGGAGGCTCCACTGAGCCCCTGGCCCTGGCCTACCAAACCGTGGTCGCAAGTGCACGTAGACTACGCGGGCCCATTCATGGGCAAAATGTTCCTCGTAGTTGTAGATGCATTTTCAAAGTGGATCGAATGTACCATTATAAACTCGAGCACAACCTCCACCACTGTGGAGAGCCTCGCAACCATGTTTGTAACGCATGGAATCCCTGACATATTGGTCAGTGACAATGGTCCGTGCTTTACCAGCGCAGAATTCTAAGACTTTTTAATTGACCACGGCATAAATCACGTCAAGGCGGCACCGTTCAAGCCGTCCTCCAACGGCCAGGCGGAGAGAGCAGTGCAAATCATTAAACAAGGCATGCTTAAAATCCAAGGTCCCACGCTGCAGGGTCACCTGTCGCGACTGCTGCTGGCATACAGATCTCGTCCACACTCACTGACTAGGATCCCCCCCGCGCAACTGTTGATGAAAAGGACTTTAAAAACAAGGCTCTCATTAATCCTCCCAGACATGCACGAAATCGTTGAGGCAAAGCGCCGTAAGCTGACTGAGTACCATGACAGAAATTCGAGGGGGTGATGGGATGAGATAGGGGACAAAGTTTTTGTAATAAACTATGGCAGGGGTCCCAAATGGCTTGCAGGGACAGTAACGGGCAAGGAAGGAAACAGGCTACTGGTAGTACAAATGGACAATGGCAAAACCTGCCGGAGGCATGTAGACCAAGTCAAAAGCAGATTTACCAACAACACTGCGGAACCAGAGGCAGACTACAATGTGGAACTCGCACCACACCTGGTGGACAGACAGAGGGAACAACCTGAGGAAAGGGCAATCCCAACAGACAGCCCAGGCGAGTCAACAACAATCACACCAATCGAAACAGACAGCCCAGGCGAGATACCAGCAACCACACCCAAAGAAAAACAGACACCAAGGCAAACAACTGAACCACAACTCAGACGCTCCACGCGAGAGCGTGGACCACCTGAGAGAATGGATCTATAAAGACAATAAGACCTTGGGGGAGGGTGATGTCATGTATCTTACATTATTATACAAACTGTATCCTAACATGCTATACATGACTGTATTAAGATATGACCTGTAACCACCAGCATACCTTACCACCAGGGGTGCACTTGCAAGAGACAGATATATAAGGACAGGTCTCAGACAAGTGCGGCATTCCAGAGGTGTGAAATAAAGGTGCAGGTCCAGAGTGACCTTGACTTCACTACATGCCTCGTGTGAATCTGTACTGAGGGGACAGGACTTTACAACAAACTTTCTATTTAAAAACTTAACTGTTAGTGTGTTTCTGTCCCTATTATATCTCCTTGTGTTCACAATCAGAGGGGATAGCCTCCAATGAATTCCCAGGCCAGGGATTTCCCAATACATTGGGTGAGAGGTGTTTGATTGCTGAATGCATTTGGTCTTTGGAGAATCAACTTTGATGCCTTACTCATTCGTTTTTCAAACCACCTTTCAGCTTGGTGTCTATTTGAAATGTGTAAAATGCACTCTGCTTTTCTTCTATCTCTATCTTTAAAAGCCTTGTTACAACCCATGTTATTGACCAAGCTTTCCATCGCCTCTCCTGGCACTCCCAGCAAGGCTCAGTGTCTGTTCTTTCTTTATTTTTCCTTCCGAAAAGTGCCTTGGGAATTCTCTTCGACAACAAAGGTTCTATATAAATGCGACTCATTGTTGATGGTCTGAGCATTTAAAAAATGCCAGGCTGACCTTACGAAGTCACTGTGTGGAGCCACTTGACTGGGAGAAAGAGAACTTGCATTGAACCACTATGATGGAGCACACTCGTTCACTAGCACACTGCACTGCGCAGTGAACACACATATTATGCACAAGATGCAACAGGTCCAAGGTTACAATAAGGAGCAAATATCGGCCTAATGAAGTGGGACTCGAGGAGTGCACTTACGTGCTGCAGTTACTCTTTTATGTAACTTCCAAGTAAGTCACTCAGAGTGGTAGTAGTGGTGCAGCATTATAACACCAATGCCCAAAAACCTGCAGTATTTTAAAACTTCTTCAAATCCAAATCGTCTTACAAATGATTTTGCAGTCAGAGCATCAACCTCCATGCCGGCCTGTGCAGCACGTTGCCGATGATGTGGTTAGAAAGGCCTGTCGACCAGAGGCGGCCGGCAACGCAATAGGTGATACACATCTGAAGAAAGGATTGGTTGCACATCGCAACCTTTTCAACATTACCTGTTCCAGTTATAAATAAAACGGAATGTAATTGACAGATGCAGAATAAGCTGACAACAGCTAAGCTCCAGCATCCTCAATTCATTTTCTTTCTATCTACAATAGGACTGACATTGTTTTGTCGGATTTTTTTTTAAACAGTGAACAAGGCAGATGACTGCAGGCAGGCCATAGGGCAGGTATTGATAAATCCATATTTCTCTCAGTGTAATTTGTCTGTTCCAAACTGCTGATTATTTCAATCTGCATTTGTCTCTGCTTATTGTATTGCAGAATAATTAATCATCACTGCAACATACTCACCAGAGGACAAACAGAAATGCACAAATTATCAAGACTCTCATTTAATTTTCCTTTTCACCAATTTTTGGGGACTAGAACACCTTTCCACCCTGCCTCAAATACCACATTCCAATCGATACGGTTATCCCAGATATGGTATCAACAACGTCTCCGCAAAATCCTGCAAATCCCCTGGGAGGATAGACGCACCAACGTCAGTGTTCTCGATCAGGATGACATCCCCAGCATCGAAGCACTGACCACACTCGACCAGCTCCGTTATCCAAATGCCCGACCAGAGCAAGTACTCTACTCGGAACTCCTACACGGCAAGCGAGCCCCACGTGGGCAGAGGAAACGTTTCAAGGACACCCTCAAAGCCTTCTTGATAAAGTGCAACATCCCCACCGACACCTGGGAGTCCCTGGCCAAAGACCGCCCTAAGTGACGGAAGAGCATCCGGGAGGGCGCTGTGTACCTCGAGTCTTGTCACCGAGAGCATGCAGAAAAGCAAATGCAGACAACGGAAAGAGCGTGCGGCAAACCAGGCTCCCCACCCACCTTTTTCTTCAATGATTGTCTGTCCCACCTGTGACAGAGACTGTAATTCACGTATTGGACTATACAGTCACCTGAGAACTCACTTTTAGAGTGGAAGCAAGTCTTCCTCGATTTCCAGGGACTGCCTATGGTGATGATGATCACAGAATCATATAGCACAGCCGGAGGCCATTCCATCCATCGTGTGCGTATCAGCTCTTTGAAAGAGCTGTCCAATGAATGCCACTCCTCTGTTCTTTTCCCGTAGCCCTGCAATCTTTGTCCGTTCAGGTGTTTGTTTTGGTCCAGCACACTGTGGATGTCGAGTAGAGACGGTAGAAATTCCACAATAAGTGTGGTGAGGGGGGGGGGGGGGGGCGGGGAGGTAAGAGAGAGGAGAAATGCAGCACAATGCCAGCAAGCGGAGGGGGTGGCAATTTGGGGAGAAACCCAAATCTGCTGGGTTTCCATCTATTGAGGGTTAAAGACTGAGCTCAGGGTGGAGGTGACCATTTCTCAGGGGAAACCTTAGGGAATGTCTGGAGACGCTCCTGGGCTACTCTGAGAATTCCATTCAGTTTGCCCAGTTCGGAGCAATGGGGGCGGTGCGAGTTGCGAGGAGGATGCTAAGAGGCTGCAGGGTGACTTGGACAGGTTAGGTGAGTGGGCAAATGCATGGCAGATGCAGTATAATGTGGATAATTGTGAGGTTATCCACTTTGGTGGTAAAAACAGGAAGGCAGATTATTATCTGAATGGTGACAGATTAGTAAAAGGGGAGATGCAACGAGACCTGGGTGTCATGGTACATCAGTTATTGAAGGTAGGCATGCAGGTATAGCAGGCAGTAAAGAAAGCAAATGAAATGCTGGCCTTCATAGCGAGGGGATTTGAGTATAGGAGCTGGGAGGTCTTACTGCAGTTGTAGAGGGCCTTGATGAGACCACACCTTGAATATTGTGTGCAGTTTTGGTCTCCTAATCTGAGGAAGGACATTCTTGCTATTGAGGGAGTGCAGCGAAGGTTCACCAGACTGACATATGAGGAAAGACTGGATTGGCTAGGGTTATACTCACTGGAATTTAGAAGAATGAGAAGGGGATTTCATAGAAACTTATAAAATTCTGACAGGACTGGACAGGTTAGATGCAGGAAGAATGTTTCCGATGTTGGGGAAGTCCAGAACCAGGGGTCACAGTCTAAAGATAAGGGGTAAGCCATTTAGGACTGAGATGGGGAGAGACTTTTTCACCCAGAGAGTTGTGAACCTGTGGAATTCTCTGCCACAGAAAGTTGTTGAGTCTAATTCATTGGACATATTCAAAAGGGAGTTAGATGTGGCCCTTATGGCTAAAGGGATCAGGCGGTATGGAGAGAAGGCAGGAATGGGGTACTGAGGTTGCATGATCAGCCATGATCATATTGAATGGTGGTGCAGGCTCGAAGGACCAAATGGCCTGCTCCTGCACCTATTTTCTATGTTTCTATGACCCAGGCCTGCCAAGAGCAGGTGTTGGTTTCATTGCAAACCTACCAGAGATAAACTGACTTCAGAGGCATTATTGATCTTTAAAAAGTTGGGGCCTTCTGTTCCCTGAGGGAAATTGAAAGAAAAAGCCTGGGTAATCTTCTTCGTCCCGATTCAGGCCTTGAGTGGCCCATCCCAGAATGGCATGGTGCCGCTGAAAAGTCAGAATAATCTCATTGCCACATCCCCATGGGGCCTTTAGCTCAAAATGGCAGCTCAAAATTGCACTCAGACGCTTTTCCGCCAGCCTGAATAGTTTGGTGGCAATTTCCCCCCAGATAAAGTAAAGAACACTTTAGATGCAGAGAACTCACTTTTGTAGTAGAAGCAAGTCTTCCTCGATTTTGAGGGACTGCCTATGATGATGACAGATTTTTCTAATTTGCCCAAACACCATACCTCAAGAGGTGAGCAGCTTAACAGGTGTCAGCCATGGCTCAGTTATTAGCACACTCATCTCTGAGTCAGAGGGCTGAGTCCAAGTCCCACTCCAGAGACCTGAGCACAAAATAGAGTGCTGCTGTGTCGGAGGTGCCCAAAACTGAGGCCACTTCTTCCCTCTCAGGCGGACATAAAGGATGGTACTGTTTAGAAGTGCAGGGAAGTTCTCCATGGTGTCCTGGACCAATATTTATCCCTCAACCAACATCACGAGAAACAAATTATGTGGTCATGGGACCTTGCTGTGCACAAATTTCCACATTCACTCCATGACAACAGAGGTGTCACGAGGTTGAAGGGAATGTCAGAAAGGTGGAGCTGGGTGTTATCAGCATCAAACCTGCAAATGATAACTTATTCTACATTACAACACTTCAAAAGTACTTCATTGGAAACGAGGAGGAATTTCTTCTCTGAGGGTGGTGAATCTTTGGAAATATTCTACCCCAAAGAGCTGTGGAGGCTGGGTCATTGATTATACTTGAGGTGGAGATAGACAGTTTTGAATGATAAGTGAGTCAAGGGTTATGTGAGTTGAGGCCAAGATCACATTAGCCAGGATCTTATTGAATGGTGGAGCAGGCCCAAGGGGCCAAATGGCATGCTCCTGCTCCTATTTCTTATGCTCTTATGTTGGATGTGAAGTGCTTTGTTCCATCCTGAGGTCGTGAAAGACGCTATATATATCTTCTATTTTGTCCAAAGTATATGCCTTAACCGGAGAGCAACTGTGTGACATTTCTAAATCCTGACTATGGGGAAATGACCATAGCAGAAACTACTCGCCCGGAGTTATTGTCACCTTGTGATGCAGACTTGTTCCTGCTTGGAAATGGCCTGAGACTGCCCAAAACCTCTTTTCATGTAATTACACTTACTGGCAGAAAAACCTTCCTTCCATCCGCCTGGGCTAGACTGGAAACCAGATCCCAGTGGTAAGAGGGCAATACTCTAACACGGTTTCTCTGCAATCTCCCCCCTCCCGAGAAAATGGCCTGCTTCTCCTTTTATTAAACAGTAATGTGAGCTCGGATTTCAAGCCTGTGAACAGGTTCACAACCTGCCTGTGCTTAGCTTTAAATAGCAAGTGTCACTAAGGCTCCTTATTTTTTTTTAAAATCAGTTCATTTTTCAGCAGATTTGCTATGCAGTTATGTAATTATGTTTTTGTTTAGTGGAAGAATGGGACATTGTAAGAATTAGCATTGTGGAGTTGCAGTGGCAGACAGCAGGCTGAATTCTAACCTCATCACAGCACAACACATAGGCAGGTTCGGCTTAAACATTCAATTCCTTTACACTACAATGCTCAGAAACCCCAGAGGTGTGAATAGCATTCACCTTTTAAACCCCTTTTCCTCCCTCTTATAATGAATGGACAGGCTTCTCAAACCCAAACATTGCACAACCTAACTAGTATTCTCTAATTCCCTCATCTCTCAGCAATGTCTTGGGAGATTGCCCAGTGTGGACAAAAACACAATTCTAACCAAAAAAAACTGTTTTTCTTTGCAAATAAAAAATAAAAAAGTCAAAGCACATTTTACAGCTAACATTGTATTCCAAACAAATGTCAACTTCAGCCGTTTCAGGCAGAGTGTAATAATGTGAGAATGTTTTGATCTTCAATGACAATACAACACACGTCCCATTTGGTGTAACCGACACCACACTTAAATCTCTTGCACAAAGCCAGGGGTCATAAATTTAGCATTCAATAAGGAATTCAGGAGAAACGTACTGCGTGTGGCTGTTAGGCTATCTATGCCAAGTTGCTGGAGATTATGGATGCATTTATTTGTAACACCTAAAGTTCTGATTTGGCCCCCTTAATGACAAGTCCTGATTGCTGATTGGTCCCCTTGGAAGATAAGACACACCCAGCAGTTTCTCTTTGCAAAGTCTATTCGAGCCATTCTGACTGCCGACTCCAGACAGACCAGAGCTCACTTGGAACAGGTGGGGCTCACTCTCGCAGGTTTAAGATGTTCTTCCACCCCCCAAAGAAGTTCCTGCCCCCACCACCCAAGTCTCTGACCTTCTCCTCCGCCCAAGTTTCTGAGCTTCTTCCCCCACTGACCACCCCCACCCAGGTTCCTGACTTTCTCCTCTTCCCCCCGCCCCCCCCCCCCCCGCCCCTGCCCCCACACCATAGATGGGGCATTGTGTGTGTGGGTCATGGATTCTTAACAGGTTTATTGGGTATGAAGTGAATAGTGACAGTGTCGTGACTTTTGGATTTTGTCCAGTCTTACCATCTGAATCACGTTCTCAACCCCCCCCCCCCACCTTTAAACCTGCTGTAATATATAGTTCCACCTAGTGGAATTTTTGCTCCACCTAGTGGACTACTGTGGTAATGCATCCATTGCTGTTTACAAGAATAAAAGCATCAGGTGCAGGTCACCCGACAAGTTTTGTTGGTGGGTAATTACAGCCAAACAACAGAGAGACTAGAGAAGTCCTTTGTTTGCAGAACAGCTAAAAATCCAAGTTAAATTATAAGCACACTTGGCTGAACTGCCACATCTATCAGAATAATAGGGCGTTTGGGTGAATTCCATCCTGACCGTGAAAGTTTTGGAGCATATTGGAGTGGCTAGAAATGCTTTTACACCGCGAATAGCGTCATCGAAGTCCCTGATGCTGAAAACCGTAACCGGGTGGTGTTGGAAAGAAAACGGCCCAAGGTGCATCAAACCCTGAAAAATGTGCTTGTTCCTGTCAAGCCAAAGGACACATCACTTACGGAGAATTCTAAGCAAGTTAGAAAAGCACTACAGTCCTGAGCCCTTGGAAATGAATGAAAGTCATAATTTTGAAACACAAGATTAATTTATTGACGAAAGCATCAGTGTGTACATTGTAACATTAAAGAAGCTATCTACTGTCATTTCAGAAACTTTCAGGACTGAGCATTGTGTGACTGTTTTGTTTGTGGGATGAAAAATAAAGCGATCAGAAGAAAGTTGTTGACAACTTCTAACTTGACTTTTGATTTAGCTTGTCAGACAACTATGTCGATGGATATGGCCGACCAATATTCCCAAGAATTTCATATCATTTCCAGTCATCAGACAACTGAGGTGAATCGCCTGCAAGTTAAAAGTAAAAGGCAGTTGGGCCCCAAGGTCTCAGCAACTGGCCACGGTAACAGAGCATTGAAGTCATGCTATTGGTGTCTGGGACAATACATTGCTTAAAGTTGTCCATATATGAAGGCCAAGCGTTTCTTCTGCATGAAAACTGAGCATCTTGCAAAGGCACGCTGACTGAAGAGTAAACCAACTTTCAAGGCTCTAAGTAGAAATTCCCAGAGACTACATAGCATGGAAGAAAAGCAACAGGACGAAGAGATACACATCATCAGGAGCACAAGGGTATCTAACAGTGATTCAAAAAGTATCATCATCCAAATAGATATTGCAGGAACCAAGATACCCATAGAAATCGACACTGGTGCATCCATGAGCATAGCACTAGAATCTCTATATTTCGACAAATTGCGTGATTTCCCATTGGAGAAATCCAAGATAGAGCTGCGAGGCTACTCAGGAGAAAAAATTCCTGTGGTAGGTCATATCACCATACCGGTAGATACGCGAGTCTCAGTGCTATTAATGGGAACCTGTGAACTACCTACCTGATTGGTTGAGCTGTCACACGTGACTGCATCTTCTGCGTGGGAACCATCTGGATGGGAGCGCGCTTCGCCACCGGAATCCAGGGTGCCTCCTCGACTACCAGGTACTTACGTAAAAAATCTCCGGTCGGAAGCCTCTGACCGGAATTTTCGGGCCATTATCTCTACGATAGATCGATGTAATTGAGCTAAACCCATTGTTGTTGTACCTAAGTCCGATGGTACGGTAAAGTTGTGTGGTGATTATAAAATAACTGTAAACCAGGTTCTAGAGGGTAATCTCCACAATACATTGCCAAATTTAAAAGATTTGTTCACAACATTGACAGGTGGTCAGATCTTCTCAAAGTTAGATCTCACAAATGCCCACTTACAACTTGAACTAGATGAGGAGTCCAAGTCATGCTTGACTATAAATACTCATCTAGGCTTATATCAATTTAATAGACTACCATTTGGAGTGTCTTCCGCCCCCACCATATTTCAAGGGGTGATGAACTGGATTCTGCAAAGTATTGAAGGGGTAGTATGTTATTTAGATGACATACTCATTTCAGCACCAAACAGGCAAATCCATAATAACATATTGAATGAAGTGCTCAAATGGCTAGAGAAGCAAAGAGTACGAGTGATTGCTTGCAAGTATGAGTTATTTCAAAACTCAGTGGAGTACTTAGGGCACAGAGTAGACAAAGATGGTTTACATCCAACCATGGGAAAGCTGGATGCAATTAGAAATGCACTAACTCCCAAGAATGTCACTGAACTTTGATCATTTTTGGGTCTTTTGAACTATTTTAGGAAGTTCCTATCAAATTTGGCTATAGTGTTACATCCACTAAATGAACTGTTGAAAAAACAGGTCCATTAGAAGTTGTCAGAATAATGCGATGCAGCATTCAAGGAGTGTAAAAGCCAGTTGATAGAGAGCACCATATTAGTTCACTATAACATATCTAAAGAGAAACAATTAAGACAGAAAGAGAATCATGATAGTGGTACAGTAAGAGAGAGGTGTGAAATTAAATCAGATGAGAGTGAAGAACCATCACCATAAATGGATAAAGTGGTTACCAGGAAGAGTGGTGAAGATATGTAGTCTTCGCACATATTTGGTCAAGATGTTTGATTATGGAAAGTTAGGTTTGTTCACATTGATCATATTTTACCTACAGATGTGGAAGGAGTTGAAAGATGGAATGATTCAATTATTGCTGACTCATCAGATAGTTTTATTACAAATACAGTACCAGTAGCATATCTAGCATCAAATGTACTAGACATAAGTCCAAGAGAAAGTCAGAATTTAAGTCTGAGTCCAAGTCAGACAGACAAACAGTCTGAACTTGTATCGAGTCCAAATGTAAATCAAGGGCATCCCTTAGAGGAAAATTTTCCTCAGGATCAGCTTAGAATGAGTCTCAGTTTGACATCATGTTTGGAAAATTCTGTTCAAGAGCGAAGTTATCCTCTTCGAAACAGAAAACTCATGGTTAAGTTTGACTTGTAAATATGGTAAAATAAGTCCATATCTTTTGTTGTGTATAACCATGCAAGTTATGTATGATGATTATTTGTTATAATTACTTCTTCATTAGGAGAGAGAAATGTCATATATAGCTCCACCCAGTTATCTATTGCTCTCCCTAGTGGACTACTGTGGTAATGCAGCTATTGCTGTTTACAAGAATAAAAGCATCAGGTGGCAGGTCATCTGACAAGTTTCTGTGTTAATAGCCATCGTGGGAAGTCGTGTGTGTTTGTGATGTCATAAAGAATATAGTACAGCTGGATTATGTTCTTCCGCCATCCCCAATGTGCCCTCTGTGCTCTTTACACCCTTCCACCGAGTTCCTGACCGCTCTTCCCTACCCCCGTCCAAGACCCCCTCTCCCTCCCTCCGATCACTCCCCACTCTCTTTCCCTCCTCCGATCTCCCTCCCTCTCTCTCCCCGCTTTGATCTCTCTCCCTCTTTCTCCCCCTCCGATCTCCCTCCCTCTCTCTCCACCCCCCACCCCCTGATTACTACCCTCTCTCTCTCTCTCCCCGCTCCGATCTCTCTCCCTCTCTCCCCGCTTCAATTTCTCTCCCTCTCTCTCCGATCTCCCTCCCTCTCTCTCCCGCTCCAAACTCCTTCCCTCTCTCCGCCCCCCCCCATTCTGATCACCACCCTCTCCCTCTCTCTCCCCCTCCGATCTCCCTCCATCTCTCCCCCCCCCCCGCTCTGATCACCACCCTCTCCCTCTCTCTCCCCCTCCGATCTCCCTCCATCTCTCCCCCCCCCCGCTCTGATCACCACCCTGTCCCCCTCTCTCTTCCCTCCTCCCCCCTCTGATCACCACCCTGTCCCCCTCTCTCTTCCCCCCTCCCCCCCGATTACCACCCTTTCCCTCCTTCTCCCTCCTCCCCCCTCTGATCACCACTCTCCCTCTCTCTCCCCCCCCTCTCTGATCACCACCCCCTCCCTCTTTCTCCCCCTCTGATCTCCCTCTCTCTCTCACCGCCCCCCCCCACTCTGATCACCACTCTCTCCCTCACTCTCTCTCCCCCCTCCTCTAATCACCACCCTCTCCCTCTCTCTCCCCGCTCCGATCTCCAACACTATCTCTCCCCCCCACCCCCATTCACCACCCTCTCCCTCTCTTTCCCCCTCTGATCTCCCTCCCTCTGATTTCTCCCTCCGATCTCCCTCCCTGGCCTTGAGGGGCTTTGTTCCATGGAGCTGAAGAAAGCGCTGCTACACTGCAGCTGCAACTGTGGGTTACTGCGCACGCGCAGAAGGGGATGAGGTGCGCATATGCAAAAAGGTTTAGTATCCGACCGCGCGCAACAGCAAAAGGACACAACAATGTTCATGCAGATAATCACTTTGGGAGATTATTCACATACATACAAATATATTATATATATAAAACCTTAGCAAGCCACCTATTTAGGATGACATTGGACCACAACGAGGAAACCAATTTCCCTGTTCCTACCACTACAAATGGAAAATTTATTTCATTTTAAGGCATATCAAGCAGTGCTGTATTGCCAAAGAGTGAGAAAGAGACTTTTGTGATCAGCAGTTTATGTAAAAGATCCCATAGCAATATTAAGAGCAGTTGAGTTCTCCCAGTGATCCGGCCAATATCTATCCCTCAAACGACGCCTGAAAGCAGATGATCTGGTCATTTATCGCGTTGCTGATTGTGGGATCTTGGTGTGTGCAAATCAGCTGCTGTGTTTTCAGCAAGACAACAGTAACTACACTTCAAAAATATTTCATTGGGTGTACGAGGTCATGAAAGGCGCTATCTAAATCCATATTCTTTCTTTCTCTAACTGAGATCGGAGCTGAGCGCTTGGGCCCAAATCCTCCTTGGGGCAGTGGTTCCAGCAATTATACTGGGGTTGCATCCGTCGTGCGATCTGCGCTAGTTACCTTGTTGGAGGATTGTGGGGTCACTGGGAGGTCACTTCAATTAAATGTGCGCAATGGGCACCCTCACCACGACAGGGGCACCTCGAGCCCCTGCCTGCTTCTTAGAACATGACCCTAATGCTCAGGCTGGGGTTGCGGGGGCGGGGGGGGGGGGGGTTGGCGGGGTTGGGGGTTGGGGTCTGCATCTCCCTCACCCCATTTCAGATTGAGCCACCAACCATCCCCTTTGGCATTTTCCCCACTTTCCCTCTAAAAAAGACTTTGTTTCAACATCAAGTGGCCGAGTTTTCTCGCTGCTTCCAGCGCACTCCCACTGTAACTCTGGCTGCAGTGCTGGATTCCAGCTTACACCGAAAGGTCCCACAGGGCCTTATTGTTGTCCCGTCCACCTCTGTACAAGGCAGAGCGGGCAAGGCCAGGGGCTGGGGTCTGCCGATGCTGAGATTTCCCACTGCTGGGCCCTCTCAGAAAGTCAGCACATCTTCGCAGGCCAGTACACAATGAGAAGACATTTAGCAGGCGCCTTATTGGCAATTCTGGGGCAAATCTTGGGAGTCAAGGCTGGAGTTGTGGCCTGGACCCTCACGATTGAGGCCCAGTTGAATGCTTTCTTTCTTGACTGCAGCCCTCTTACAAAGCAGAATCAAAAGTGACCTGAATTCCTATTTGCTAGTTTGACTTTTGTTAGCTATTGGTCTCCCTCCTTGAAAATGTCAGTGTCTGGATGTGTTCGTTGCCCATGGTAACAATGTGCTTTTATGTTTGGAGTGCTGTTGATCTTCAGAATTGGCTTCACAGGAACACAGATCCAATTGAAAGAAAAAAGTCATTAAGCATCATATAGGAAACCTAATCGATGCACTTTGGTTCTCCGTAAGTACTCCGAGGCACAGCAGGCCTGGAGTTTAAAGAATTCTATTCATGTAACAGTGACAAGTAGTTCCCTCTACAGGGACACGATGGATAATTGATTCACCTTTCAGTGCAGTGCAGAAGACAAAGTGAGTACATATATTTTTCCTGTCCTGTACTGCAGCCAAGCCAAATATTTCTGCAGCTCTAATTGATCTGAATTAGCTGATTGCTTGTGGCATAACAATAAGCTGGGAAACAGGTGCCCATGGAGATGCTTACTGTAAACCAAGTAATGCTGACAGAAGGCTGTAAAAATACAAGTACAGTGCTGTCAGCTCTGTTTTGTGTAATATCAACTTGCCTTCCCATAACGTTTGCAGCTGCAGCAAAGACAAACAGCTTCCGCAAGTTCTTCAACATGTAAAATACAACGGCCAATGGTAGCAGCAATATTCCAAACCTGGCTCGAGGCGGAGCACAGCTACTCTGTGCCCCAAACAGAGGGCTTCCGCGCTGACTGAAGGGCACAAGAGAACGGCAGCGTCATTTAGTGTCGCATGCACACTTAAGCCAGGGTTTTAGCGATTCTCCTTCCCACTGGCAACAATGCAACAATCATTGAGTAAATGCAAGAGATAAGGACCAAATGACATAGAATTATTATTTTTTTTACAGCAGAGAAACAGGCCAGTTAGCCCAACTGCACGGGCTCGATGGGCCGAATGGCCTTCTTCTGTGCTGTCACCATTCTATGAATTAGTCCATGCCAGTGTTGATCTTTCACACGAGCCTCCTCCCACCTTACTTCATCTCACCATATCAACATCATTCTTCTATTCCTTTCTCCCTTATGTACTTACCAAGTTTCATACTCCACTACTCTGAGTAAAGAAGTTACAACAGAATTCTGTACTGCATTTATTAGTGACCATCATATATTTATGGCCCCTAGTTTTGGTTTCCCCAAAAGTGGAAACATTTCTATTTCTACCATATCGAACCCCTTCGTAGTTTTAAATATGTCTATTTAACTCTTTAGGAGAGAAAGTTATTCGCAAACTATCAGGTGTGTGTAGAGTGGGTTTGGCTATATTGGGATAGCAAGGCTCCTTGAATTCTGATGGAAAGCGCATTGGTGAGTAGGTTGACTACTAAAAGATCAGGAAATTCCTTGGAGCTGTTCCTGCTCCACTGGCGTTACTTCACCGAAAGTGCGGGCAAAACCTCCGTTGACATGTATAAGCAGGGTTTCCGCTGACCCTTCGCCAAAGTTACACTGGCGGAGCAGGAGTAGCACAAAGGAAATTCCCAACCATTGCTGCAACCCTGACGGCCAAGGTGGTCGCATTAAAGGTTTAGATAATAACTGCAAGATATTAGAATAAATTGCTCATTAGACATACCGTCGGGAGAAGTCCGGTTATGTGATGTTAGCATATAAATACTGATATATTCCTGAGAGTTTCTACAGGTAGCTACTTTATAGAAGCCTTCAATCTGTTTAAAGCAAACAGGTTAGCACCTTCTACTGAAACGTCAGCAATTGAGTTTGATATGAACGCCATATCATGTCGGGCAATCTCTTAACATATCTTTTATTTATATATATATATATATATATATATATATGTGTGTGTGTGTGTGTGTGTGTCAGCCGTGGCGCAGTGGTAGCACGTTCAGCTGAGTCAGAAGGTTGTGGGTTCAAGTCCCATTCCAGAGATTCAAGCACAAATAAATCCAGGCTGACACTCCCAGCGCACTACTGAGGGAGCGCTGCACTGTCGGAGGTGACCTCCTTCGCATGAGATGTTAATCTGATGCTGCTTATGCCCTCTCGGGTGGATGTAAAAGAGCCCATGGCACTATTTCAAAGAAGAGCAGATAAGTTGTTCCTGGTGTCCTGGCCAATATTTATCCCTCAACCGACATCGCTAAAATTTATCGTGTGGCAGTTTGCTGTGCGCAAATTGCTGCATTTCCTATATTACAACAGTGACTACACTTCAAAAATGGCTTCACCTGACTGTAAAGCATTCTGGGACATCGAGGTCGTGAAGGGCTGTATAGAAATGCAAGTCTTTCTTTCTTTATAATATATTAAAAGTCTTGCATCCACCAGGCACAGTTTGTCAAACTAAATTCTTCAGTCACAATTTGTCCAACTTGGGTGTCACAATTTTATCAGCATTACTTTTAATTGTTGTGTATGTATACTTACCATGATACTTACATTCCAGTCCTCCCTATACCAGGTGGCACCACTGTTTGTCTGAGATCCATTTCCCAGGTCCTTTACATACTTCCTTAGACTACATCGAGCCTACAGCACAGAAACAGGTAATTCGGCCCAACTGGTCAGTGATCATTTTTGCTCCACACAAACCTCCTCCCACCCCTCTTCATCTGTACTTCAACTCTTCTCTCTCTCATATACTTACCTAGCTTCCCCTTAAATGCATCTATGCTATTCACCTTAATTACTCCCTGTGGTAGTGAGTTTCACATTCTTACCACTCTTTGGGAAGAAGTTTCCCTTGAATTTCCTATTGGATTTATTGGTGACTATTTTATATTTATGGCCTCTAGTTTTGGTCCCCCCCACCCCTCCAAAGTGGAAACATCTTCCCTACCCTATCAAATCCTTTCATAATCTTAAAACTCCTTTAGCAGGTCACCCCCTCAGTCTTCTCTTTTCTAGAGTAAAGTGTCCCAGCCTGTACGACCTTTCCTGATAAGTATATTTCGCTCAGTTCTGGTACCATCCTTCTGAATCACATTTGCACTTCCTCCAGTGCCTGGATATCCTTTTAATAATATGGAGACCTGAACTGATTGCAGTGTGGCCGAACCAAGGTTCAATACAATTTTAACATAACTTTTTCCTTTTCAATTCTATCCCTCCAGAAATGAACTCCAATGCTTGGTTTGCTTGTTTAATAGCCTTAAGCTGTGTCGCTACATTTAGTGAATTGTGGATCAGTATCCCTGGTCCCTCTGCTCCTCCACTCTCATTGTCCAAGCAGTGTGCAGCCTCCTTATTCTTCCTACCAAAATGCAACACCTCACATTTATCGATATTGAAATTAATTTGCCAATTGCATGCCCATCCTGCACGCTTATTAATGTTATCTTGTAAGTTGTTGCAGTCCTCCTCAGTATCTACAATATCCCCAATTTGGGGTCGTCTGCACATTGTGTGCTCGGTGATGCTGCAACCAAGTTTGACATTTTTTTAAATTTTAACCTATTCCGTCTTCAAGTAAGTTTGTTATAAGTTTTAATTTTTTGCTATTTTTATTTCCCACCACCCCAGGAATCTTTTATGTCAAAGCAATTTAATTAATTTTAAATTTACCGACCAGTTTCTGCCTCCTCAGTTCTCAGGTTCTCCCCTTGACCATTCCTTCGCCCACGCTGGGATTGTTTGTTTTCAATGGGCTTCCCCGCCTCTTGCCCATTGGACCATTGGGCTTATCGCCACTCACATGTCCTCACTCTCTCAGCAACCTGCATCCAGTGCTGCTCTCACTTCCTCGACTGGTCAATTAAAGTGCCCCCAGCGCTATAACCCGTTTACAGCACTGGCAGCACCTCGGGAGAAATGTGGCGGTTTCTTCACGGCAAGGACAGTGGTCGGAGAGCAACTGCGAGCAATACAGAGCCAGGACCTTGATGTACCAGGAGCGAGAGGGGGGGATTGGGATTGCTTGGACAAAAAAGTGAAGGCATGCCAGTGAAAATAGGCTCGAGACTTTTTCCTGAGGCTTGTGCAGGGAGATAGTGTGGGGATGGATAGAGTAGATAGAATCAGAGCTCATGGGAGAATAGGCGGAGGAGAATGGATACAGAATGGAGGCAGCTGACATATCAATAAAAGTTCCTTCTCTGTTACCGCTCTCACAAACATCTTTCCAGGTCTTATTAGTCACATGCACCCCTCCTCCCTTTCAACAGCGAAACCATCAATCTCATGGGTGCAGATGTTCATAAGTGATCAATAATTATTCCGCACAGCAGTTTATATGAACGAAAGATAATTTCAGTTCAAAATCATTGAAGTTCCAATTATCTTTCTAAGTTCAAGCAGTTGTACTCAAAAAATCTGAGAAAAACAGAGAATTTTTCACAATGAAATGTGCTTAAAAAGATTCCTCAAAGTGTAACAGTGACTAGTGCAATCTTAAAGTTTCAGCGACTGTGCTGGAAGTGTAAGTGAACAGCCTACAAGAAAGAAAGTCACTCTACAGGATGAGCCTTTTAGTTCTCAGTGAGCACACCCAGATCTTCAGGATTTGATCGGAATACTCAGCAAGTCTCCTGCTGCAATCAAACCGTAATCTCTGGGAGCCTGTGGCGGGCTAAACAAGGGCAGTATGTTTGCAGCTTTCCTCCCAAACAGCCACTGTGACGGCCATTCCCCAAACCCAGCAGTCACAGGGAATTCCAGTCTCATTAAACTTTTATCGGCAATTTCATTTTTTCGCTCAAGATTTCTATTTATTTCAATCCCTATTTCTCCCCGTGACTCCATCTATTGCTCCCTCTTACATGAGCTCTCTATTTCCTTTCATCGATCTCTCATCAGCCATCTGTAACGATGGAACTCTCCTCAGCTACTTTCCTTACCTTTGCTTCACCTTTGATCGCGGCTAACTGCAGCCAGAAGGCACACGAGAACAGTCACACACATCCTCGAGGCATCCTGAGCCGACTGAACTCCGGGTCTTTGAATAGATAAAGGGAATCGACTGAGTCGACACAGAAAAAAAAAATATTTCCTCTGATAGGGGAATCCAGAGCAAGGGAGCACAATTTTAAAATTAGAGCAAGGCCACTCAGGAGTGAAATCAGGAACTATGTTTTCACACAAAGGGTAGGGTAAATCTGAATCTCTCCTCCCTCAGGAGGCTGTGGGTGCTGGCGATCAACTGCAGCGTTCAAGACTGCGAGCAACAGATTTCTGTTAGGTAAGGGCTTCAAGGATACAGAGCCAAGGTGGCTAAATGGTATAGAGGTACAGATCAGCCATGATCCAATTGAATCGCAGAGCAGCCTCGAGGAGCTAAATAAGAACATAAGAATTAGGAGCAGGAGTCGGCCATTTGGCCCTCCGAGCCTGTTCTGCCATTCAATAAGATCATGGCTGATCTTCTACCTCAACTCCACTTTCTTGCACAATTCCCATATCCCTTGTTACCCTTAATATTCAAAACTCTATCGATCTCTGTCTTGAATATACTCAAAGACTGAGCCTCCACAGCCCTCTGGGGTAGAGAATTCCAAAGATTCACCACCCTCTGAGTGAAAAAGTTTCTCCTCATCTCAGTTCTAAATGGCCGACCCTTTATTCTGAGACTGTGACCCCTGGTTCTAAACTCCCCAGCCAGGGTAAACATCCTCCCTGCATCTATCCTGTCAAGCCCTGTAAGAATTTTGTATGTTTCAATGAGATCCCTCTCATTCTTCTAAACTCTAGAGAATAGAGGCCTATTCTATTAATCTCTCCTCATGGGACAATCAAATGAAAGCACATTGTATTGGGGGTAATCTATTGACGTGGATAGAGAACTGGTAGGCGGACAGGAAGCAGAGAGTCGGAATAAACGGGTCCATTTCAGAATGGCAGGCAGTGACCAGTGGGGTGCCGCAGGGTTCAGTGCTGGGACCCCAGCTATTTACAATATACATCAATGATTTAGATGAAGGAATTAAATGTAATATCTCCAAGTTTGCAGATAACACTAAGCTGGGTGGCAGTGTGAGCTGTGAGGAGGATGGTAAGAGACTGCAGGGTGACTTGGACAGGTTAGGTGAGTGGGCAAATGCATGGCAGATGCAGTATAAGTTGGATAAATGTGAGGTTATCCACTTTGGTGGCAAAAACAAGATGACAGAATATTATCTGAATGGTGACAGATTAGGAAAATGGGTGTCATGGTACATCAGTCATTGAAGTTTGGCATGCAGGTACAGCAGGCGGTGAAGGCGGCAAATGGCATGTTGGCCTTCATAGCTAGAGGATTTGAGTATAGGAGCAGGGAGGTCTTACTGCAGTTGTACAGAGCCTTGGTGAGGCCACACCTGGAATATTGTGTTCAGTTTTGGTCCCCTAATCTGAGGAAGGATGTTCTTGCTATTGAGGGAGTACAGCGAAGGTTCACCAGATTGATTCCCGGGATGGCAGGACTGACATATGAGGAGAGACTGGATCAACTGGGCTTGTATCCACTGGAGTTTAGAAGAATGAGAGGGGATCTCATAGAAACATATAAAATTCTGATGGGATTGGATAGGTTAGAGGCAGGAAGAATGTTCCGTTGCTGGGGAGTTCCAGAACCAGGGGTCACAGTTTAAGAATAAGGGGGAAGCCATTTAGGACCGAGATGAGGAGAAACTTCTTCACTCAGAGAGTGGTTAACCTGTGGAATTCTCTACCGCAGAAAGTTGTTGAGGCCAGTTCGTTAAATATATTCAAGAGGGAGTTAGATACGGCCCTTATGGCCAAAGGGATCAAGGGGTATGGAGAGAAAGCAGGAAAGAGGTACTGAGGTTAAATGATCAGCCATGATCTTATTGAATGGTGGTGCAGGCTCGAAGGGCCAAATGGCCTGCTCCTGCACCTAATTTCTATGTTTCTATGTTTCAAATCCCTCCATTCCAGGAATCAGTCTGGCGAACCTTCGTTGCACTCCATCTATGGCAAGTATATCCTTCCTTATGTAAGGAGACTAAAACTGTACACAATACTCCAGGTGTGGTCTCACCAGGGCCCTATATAATTGCAGTAAGACATCTTTACTCTTATACTTAAATCCTCTTGTAATAAAGGCAAACATACCATTTGCTTTCTTAATTGCTTGCTGTACCTGCATGTTAACTTTCAGTGATTCGTGTACAAGGACACCCAGGTCCCTCTGAACACCAACATTTCCCAATCTCTCACCATTTAAAATATACTTTACTTTTCTATTTTTCCTGCCAAAGTGGATAACTTCACATTTTTCCACATTATATTCCATTTGCCATGTTCTTGCCCATTCACTTAGTCTGTCTATATCCCCTTGAAACCACTTTGCATTCTCCTGAAAATGTACATTCCCACCTAGCTTTGTATCATCAACAAACTTGGATATATTATATTTGGTTACAGTCTGCCAATACAAAAATGACCCGTTTATTCCTACTCTCTATTTTCTGTCCATTAACCAATCCTCAATCCATGCTAGTATATTACCCCCAATCCCATGAACCCTAATTTTGTTTAATAACCTTTTGTATGGCACCTTATCGAATTATTTTTGAAAATCCAAATACACCACATCCATTTGTTCCCCCTTATCTATTCTGCTAGTTCCAACCTCAAAAAACTCTATAACAGATTTTGTCAAACATGATTTCTGTTTCATAAATCCATGTTGACTCTGCCCAATCCTATTATTTTTTAAGTGTTACCACGTTCTTAATAATAGATTCTAGCATTTCCCCTATGACTGATGTCAGTCTAACTAGTTTGTAGTTCCCCGTTTTCTCTCTCCTTCCTTTCTTAAATAGAGGGGTTACATTAGCTACCTTCCAATCTGTGTGAACCGTTCTAGAATCTATGGAATTTTGGAAGATGACAACCAATGCATCCACTATCTCTATAGCCACCTCTTTCAAAACCCTGGGATGTAGGCCATCAGGTCCAGGGGATTTATTGACTTTCCATCCCATTAATTTCTCCAGTACTTTTTTTTTACTAATACGAGGTTATTAATTAACCCTTTCTCATTGGACAATACTAGATCTAAAATAGCATGCTCCCCAACATACTGGTTCCTCAACATACTGATCTAGAAACTATCTTGTATATATTTCATGAATTCATCCTCCACACTATTACTGCAAATTTGGTTTGCCCAGTCTATATGTAGATTAAAGCCCCATGATTACCGTATTACCGTTGTTACATGTATCTCTAATTTCCTGATTTATACTCTGCCCTACATTACGACTGTTTGCGGGCCTATAAACAACTGCCACCAATGTTTTCTGCTCCTTGCTGTTTTAGTTCCACCCAAACTGATTCTACATCTTGATTTTCGGTGCCAAGATTCTTTCCCTCGACTGTCTTTATCCCATCCTTTATTATTAGGGCTACCTCTCCTCCTTTTCCAATTTGCCTATCTCTTCTAAAAGTTAAGTATCATGGAATAATTAGTTCCCAATCATGGTCACTTTGGAACCACATCTCTGTAATGGCTATTAGATCAAACCTATTAATTACTATCTGCGCCATAAATTCATCTATTTTGTTGCGAGTGTTTCGCGCATTCAGATATTGTGCCTTTAGCTTTGACATTTTTCTATTTATCCCTGATGTCACCTTAGTCACGGATACCCTATTACCTTTGTTACTCCCTCTGTCCCTTCCTGACCCACTCTGCTTATTTTTAACCCCAAATTCTGCTCTGCTCTAGTGCCTTGACATTTCTCTTGCTGCTTTTAAATTTACTCTTTCCTGAATCCTCCCAATCCCCCTTCATTATTTTAAAGCCCCATCTACTGCCCTAGTTATTCGATTCACCAGGACACTGGTCCCAGCCCGGTTTAAGTGAAATCCGTCCCAACCGAACAGCTCCCTCTTTCCCCAGTACTGGTGCCAGTGCCCTATGAAGCAAAACCTCTGCCTCCCACACCACTCTTTGAGTCACGCATTTAGCCTTCTAATCTGCTTATCCCTATGCCAATTGGCGCATGGCTCGGGTAACAATCCAGAGATTATTACCTTTGAGGTTCTGCTTTTTAACTTGGATCCCAACTCCCTCAGCAGAAACTCATTCCTAGTTCTATCAATGTCACTGGTTCCTACGTGGACCAGGACAACTGGATCCTCCCCTTCCACTCCAAGTTCTTCTCTAGCCACGAGAAGATGTCTTTAACCCTGGTACCAGGAAGGCAGTACAATCTTTGAAACTCCTGGTGGCGGCTGAAGAGAACAGCATCCCTCTGACTATACCATCACCTAGCACAACTGCATTCACTTTCACTCCCCCCACTTGAATGGCCTCCTGCACTATGGCCTGTCCCTGTCCCTATGTTCCAATGCATGCCCGAGAAGCTCTCTTTTGCTCATCCACTCCACTGCTATTGAAATTGAAGATCAACTACTACACACAGTAATCATTTCTGTCACCACATTAGCAACCAACTGTCAAGAATGCAAATTTTAGATAAACATTATTGTAACACAAAGTTATGAGGAAAAGTTTGATAGATTTATTCTAAATATACCTGAGAATGGCCTGCTTTGCTGTTGATCACTGAAGTTGAGATATTTCCCCGAGCAGATGAACATCATGGAATTTTATGCAGTTCACACCAATCTCACTTTTGGTATCAGTCACCAAGAAAAATCCTGGTGGGGGATGGGCATTCTCCTCCTCAGGACGTCAGCCTGCTCCAAGCACGACCCAATATCCTGGGTCAGCCTTCCTCACCATGAGGAAGGACCTTGCCAAGACGAGGCCGAAGAATCCGGGCGTTGCTGCTGCACGAACATGTTTGCAGCACTAAAAGAACCAGGAGCACCTTCAAAAGGACAAGCCGTTAAACCGAAGCACCGTCCGACCTCTCGGGTGTACGCAAAAGCTCCCGTGGCTCTAGCCGGAAATTTCTCCCTAGTGTCCTGGGCAACATTTAGCCCTCAGCCGACACCCAAGACAATGATCTGGTCATTTATTGCATTGCTGCTTGTGGGAGCTTGCTGTGCGCAATTTGGCTGCCGTGCTTTACATATTACAACATTAATTGTACTTCAACAGTACTTCAATCCATTTTCTTTTTCCATTTAATAACTCAAAGCAGCGCTACTTTTAAGAATGCAGAGATTTTTCCGCATGGTTGCATGTTCCGTGAGTAGGAAAATTTGAATTTGCAGTCACTTGAGAATGACTTTAGGTGGAGGTGGCCTGAACTTCTAGAGTAGCTGAGATGGTAAACGCACAGTGTGTTGCTGTGATTCACTGACAACGGAGGACTAGAGTTTGACCCCTTGGCCAGCGTAGCCAGCCATGGTGAGAGTGGGGCTACACAACTGGGCTCAGTGCCCTGGGTTGGAATGAGGGAAAAAAAATTCAGCCTAGGTTTCTGTTCCTCCTTGCAATCCTGAAACTTCTGGTGACTGACTGTGTCTATTGATGCTTAATGAGGGAAGGCTTAGCCTTGGCAGTGGAGGGTGACATTGTAAGGCTAAATATCAGGGCTGATAGTCCAGGCTCGCATGATATTGCTTGTGATTGAGGAAACAAAAGATTTTCCCATTTCAGGTATCCAGTACCAGCAACAAATACTTCAGGTCAGGTACAGCATAACTAGATGCCAAGTAAATAAAGCTAACTGCACTTGGTCGCATAGATCTGCAACAACTTCACCATGGCAAGTTACTAAAGAGCTGCTGGCAGCTATAAGTCACCACCTTCAGGAGAGGAAGAGGGGGGTGGGGGGGGGGTGGTGATGGGGTGGAGAGATAGCAGGTAAAATTTGAAGACAAGAAATGAAAGGTTGTTTGCAGAGGTGGAGGTGGTTGCTTCTAATGTCACTTTAATTGTCACCGAACCATTAACTGATAAAAGACAATGTACATTTATTAAGAAGCTTTACCAACAGAAAAATATCTCAAAGTCCTTCACAGAGGAACAGGAGAATAAAATGGATGGTGAGCCAAAAGATGAGATAAAGCTTAGTCAAAGAGGTGGGTGTTCAAGGAGGCTTTTAAAGAAGGAAAGGGAGATGGAGAGCCAGAGGGGTTTAGGGAGGGTGCAAAGAGTGAAAATACTCTGGATATGATCAGATAGGTACCTGTCCGGAGTGAAGGAAGATGGTGTGCTCGACCATTTTGAAGGCTGCAGAGAGGTCGAGGAGAATGAAACGGCATAACAGATGGAATGGAACAGTGCTCAGTGAATTGGTAATTAAGATATTGTGCTGTGGAGTTTTATAATGTAGTGTATGACTGTCGATGGCACACAGTGCATTACTGATTTCAATCATGCGATATTGAAGTGACAGGGTGTAGCTCAAGCACTTCAACCTTGAAGAGTGGTACTGGTAGACTCACCCTGTGGGTTACGCAGTTTCTGAGGTTAGTTCTAGGAGTATTGACAAAGGTCTCGGAGCAGCCCACTTGTATGTCTACCCAATCAGGGGAACGTTGTGTTACACAAGGAGATCACTCACCCTTTGATTTTTCATGTTCCAAAGGGCAAGTTAAGCAGAATATTTTCTTTAGACAGATACTGTGTTGCTTTACTTGCAAGGGGAGAAAGGCAAGAAAAATTTTAAAAATAATTGGCACACAAAATGCCACATGATCTTGTCCTTTTTCAGCCCTATCTCCTTCGTGCTGTGCTAGTTAATAAAGCCACAATTGCCTGTTCTTGCCTGACTGAAGTCTGAGCCCTGTTAACCTCACAGAGGATCGTAGAGAGGCCAATAATACCACATCTGTGCCTCTAACAAGTGCAGAGGACGTGACAGACATTTGAGAGAGTGAAAAACTTTAAAAACTGTCTTGCAAAAAAAACAGTAGACTTTTCAGCAAAAGGAATGTAAAGGAGAAGTTGTGCAGGAAATTGATTTTTCTTGTACCAAAGGGCAAGTTAAGCAGAATATTTTCTTTAGACAGAGACTGTGTTGCTTTACTGGGAACCTTTTAAGCTAGGCTCCATTGCTGAATTGTTCAGTCCCTCAAAATAACAGAAAAGTACTGGCTATCACTGGAGCCCAGGTTTTGGCAGGCACCACTTGACCCCTGTGCAAACTGTTTCAATGCATTTATTGCAATGTTACTATAGGTTTTTAGTTTAAAGAAATAGACGCTAAGCTGTAATATTTGAAGGGACCAGCATTGCAATGTCACTGCATCATAAATATGCAGGGCATTATAGCGTGGCATCAATGGCCCTTTCTCTTCCATTCGACAACAGAACAGAAATATGAACTTTTCAGCTGCCAAGCTGTATAGGGTTCTGTCAATACATTTTATTGCTAGAATTTATTGGGAACTAAAACTTGTAACGGATTAGTTGCAGCAACAGGGATCTACTCAACAAGGCACCAGAGTCACAGGTGCAAAAGCTTGACTTCCTGAACTCAGTAATTGGCTGAAAGGCAACGTTGTTCTTATGGCACTGGCATATTGTGAATCCTGTGTCATTGACCATTTACAAGTCGATCTCATTTGTAGGAGATCAGGAACAACAACTTGTATTTATATAGCGCCTTTAACGTAGTAAAACATCCCAAGGTGCTTCACAGGAGTATTATAAGACAAAACATTAGATACTGAGCCACATAAGGAGAAATTAGGGCAGATGACCAAAAGCTTGGTCAAAGGGGTAGGTTTTAAGGAGCATCTTAAAGGAGGAAAGAGAGGCGGAGAGGTTTAGGGAGGGAGTTCCAGAGCTTGGGGCTTTGGCAACAAAAGGCACAGCCATCAATGGTTGAGCGATTATAATCAGGGATGCTCAGGAGGGCAGAATTAGAGGAGCGCAGACATCTCGGAGAGGTTGTGGGGCTGAAGAAGATTACAGAGATAGGGAGGGATTTGAAAACAAGGATGAGAATTTTGAAATCGAGGAGTTGCTGAATCAAGAGCCGATGTAGGTCAGGGGTGATGGGTGAACGGGACTTGGTGCGAGTTAGTACACAGGCTGCTGAGTTTTGGATGGCCTCAAGTTTACGTAAGATAGAATGTGGGAGGCCAGCCAGGAGTGCATTGGAATAGTCAAGTCTAGAGGTAACAAAGGCATGGACGAGAGCTTCAGCAGCGGATGAGCTGAGGCAGGGGCGGAGATGGTTGATGTACAAAGGTGGGAATAGGCGGTCTTAGTTATGCTGCGGATATGTGGGCGAAAGCTAATTTCAGGGTCAATTATGACACCAAGGTTGCAAACAGTGTGGTTCAGTCTCAGACAGGAGTTGGGGAGAGGGATGGAGTCAGTGGCTAGGGAACGGAGTTCGTGGCAGGGATCGAAAACAATGGCTTCGGTCTTCGCAATATTTAATTAGAGAAAATTTCTGCTCATCCAGAAGTGGGTGTCGGACAAGCAGTCTGACAATTTAGAGACCATGGAGGGGTCGAGAAAGTGGCAGTGAAGTAGAGTTGGGGGTCATCAACGTACATGTGGAAACTGTCTCTGTTGTTTCGGATGATGTCACCAAGGGGCAACATGTAGATGAGAAATAGGAAGGGGCCATGGATAGAACCTTGGGGAAACCAGAGGTAATGATGCGTGAGCGGGAATGAAGACCGATAATCATTTGCAGAAATTGCGGGTTTCGTATATCTGTTGATTAATAGAACAATTATTACAAGTCCAGCCACAGAGTTGTTGGCGATAAACAACTTAAACCCAACCCAAACAGCTTCAAACACACAAAAACAATCCCAAGCACAAACAGCCCTAAACACACCGCAAAGAATCTCTCGAGTGTTTCTCAGTCTGCCTTCCAGAAGATAGAAGAAATTGAGTGAGATTCTACTATCAAGTACACACAATGAGGAATCATAGAATAATACAGCACAGGAGGAGGCCATTCAGCCCATCGAATCTGCATGGCCCTTTCAAGGAGCAACCCAGTTAGTCTCACTTCCCCACTCTTACCCCATATCCCTGAATTTTTTTTTCTCCTTCAAGTATTTATCCAATTCTCTTTTGAAAGCTATTATTAAATCTGTATTCATCATCCAATCAGGCAGTGCATTCCAAATCCTAACCACTCGTTGCGTAAAAGGATTTTCCTCATGTGGCCTCTGGTCCTTTTGCCAATCACCTTCAATCTTCCCCCTCTCGTTATCGACCCTTCAGCCATTGAAAACAGTTTCTCGATATTTACTCTATCTAACTCCTTCATGATTTCAAACACCTCTCATCAAATTTACTCTTAGCCTTCTCTGCTCCAAGGAGAACTAGCCCAGCTTCACCAGTCTCTCCACGTTTCATTGTTACAGCTCCCAGGACACACTGTTGTATAACTTGATATTGGGCAGTAACGGTAACCTCGTCATCACGGGGGACACAAGGTCCACTCACATGCGTGGCTGGCGTCACTGAACCCAAAAGACTATAGACTGCAGAGCTGGAATTTGTCAGTGTAAATGCCAATTTGGTGCAAATGTTTGATAAATTATGCAAAGTCTTCTGCTGTGGTCCCACAGCAACTCGAAGCTAGTTCCCTAGTGTTGATCTGAACGCTGTGTGCTAACCCACTGCTGTTGCGTCCAATACCTGGTGCTTTTAAAAACAAACAGCACTGACCGTGTTTCCAAAACAATCCCTCCCATTTTAGTCTTTAATACTATTTAATCTGTACCAATAGGTACTTAAAATCATCATCTATCAGTGGTCTTTGACCATTAGAAAGTAGATGACCAGGAAAGAATCCTGGAGTCCATCTGGCCAGTCTCAAGTGTCTAGGAAATATCATATCCCACCCTCCCTCAGGGTCATTTAACCCTCTATCCAGTTTATCTTCTTATCACTCTCACAGATTTTCTGATACAACTGCATCCCTTGGTAGTAAATTCCATACATTTACCAGTCTGTGGTATAATAGTTACATTGAAATAGTCTCTAGACTCTCCCTCTTCTAAGTTTGAGGCCCTATAGTAGAATTTCTGACAATGTTAGACATATTGGAGTGGACACTTGGTCGGAGGCTACTTAGGCAGCTCATGGCGACGGAACGGTAAAGTTTGTGCCCGAGAAATTGTTTGTGTCTGAACCACATAATTCATGAGTTGGGCCCTGAGTGTAGGCAGAACGCTAAGGGAGTTGTTACACACCTCTATTAGGGCGCGAAGCCGGCTGAGCAACTGAAAATTCCGAGCTAAACAGCCAGCCTCGGAGCGCCCCAAGAGAGGCTTCAGCGGAAAAAAAATGTGAAAAATAGCACAAGAATCATTCTCAATACCTTGCTCACCCCACGTAAACATAAATCGCAAAAATTAAAAAAATTTAAACAATCTCACTTACCTCAGGTCGTCATTCCTTCCCCTCACCGCGGCCACAACAGCTCTGAATGACCGTGTTCCCAGGCGGTGCCACTAGGGTGCGCTCTGGGGCACCACTGGTCCCGCTGCAGCCAAATTTCAGAACGGTGTCGCAACCGGGGGCATTGTACACCGGCTCGCCTCTCGCAGGCGATACTGCTCCGGGCCCCCACAAACCAGCCACTAAATATCCTGGCGCAGCGCTGCAAGCTGGCCGCCCAGGCAGAAATCATTTCGACCGCCATTACCGTCCCTCCGGGGCGCGAACAGAGGCGGCAAGAGACTGAAAATCCAGCCCTTTGACACTTATCTTGTCTAAACTCCAGAATAATGTCGGAAGACCCACACAACACTAACAGAAGATGTAATACACAAGGTTTGTAATAGAGGTTTATAATTATACAACTACTGAATACCATGAATCTCAATGATTTTACACCTCTAACCTACAGTACGTTTAGAATTGTGATAATCATTTCCTGATTCTGCCTATATTTTTGAAATAAAAGATAGAAAATCACAAAAACAACCCTCGAGATATTTCTAATTCTGTTCTGTACTCGCTGGTTTCAGGTGATCAATGGAATCTGCTTCAGGAAAAGTCAATCAGAAACATCCTAACAATCTGAAATTTAAAGCGAATACATTTTCACAACATTGACATGAACAAGCAAATTGTAGTTTCAAGCCTCAGAACACGTAATATTGTTTTCTCGCTCGACTGTTCAATGCTCAGGAAAATAGAGACCGAAGTGAAAAAGGTTTTGTTATGCCTTTTCCTTTCAATCTATTATTTATTTTGGTTACCAGTCCAGGAGCAGCATTGATTCATGTCCACGGCTATGGGCTTGTTGTTTCACATACAGTAACAACTAGCGTCAGCCGTGGCTCAGTGGGTAGCACACTTGCCTCTGAATCAGGTGGTTTGTGGGTTCAAGTCCCACTCCAGGAACTTGAGCACAAAAATCTAGACTGACACTCCAGTGCAGTGCTGCGGGAGTGCTGCACTGTCAGAGGTGCTGTCTTTGGATGAGACATTAAACCAAGGCGCTGTCTGCCCTCTCAGGTGGATGTAAAAGATCCCATGACACTAATTTGAAGAAGGACAGGGGAGTAATCCCTGGTGCCCTGGTCAATATTTATCCCTCAATCAACAGAACAAAAGCAGATTGTCTGGTCATTACCACATTGCTGTTTGTGGGAGCTTGCTGTGTGCAAATTGGCTGCCGTGTTTCCGATATTACAACAGTGACTACAGTCTCAAAGTACTTCATTGGCTGTTGATAGAGAATTCAAGCTCTGCAGTTTTGAGAAAACACAGACCACATTGCATTAAGTAATCAATCAACTTGACATTTTAGGACCTTGGGTAGCGAGCCAATTAAATGTTAACAAACTATCAATTGAGCCAATAAGGTCAAAGAAAGCGAGTTCTTTTCTGTAAATTGAACCAGGTATAAGTACAGCCATTTTGGCCATGTGGTCTCAGAAGGACAAAGACCTGGCTTAAAGCCAAGAGCTTGCTGCTGCTGCCAGAATAAAGTTACATTAAAACCACAATCGGAGTTCGTATTTCATTGGAAATTAAGAGATCTAACAATTTTGACGTCACGAACAGGATCGCTGAGGGAAGAAACTGAATTTTGGACATTGGACCTACATACTGAGGTAAGGACTCCTCTTTATAAAAGTCCTCGGTCAAAAGTCTAAATTCGCCTCTCCTTCTACGCAATTCCGAAAGCCTCCGGTTTACGAACGCTCCAGTTGGTAGTCGGCTCGAGGTCCCATAGACGTCTAACTTCGGCGGTGTGTTAGTTAATTAATCAGCGACCTACTGATCGGCTGGAAAGCCTACGACTCGAGGCCCCAGTAAAGAAATAAGTATTATGGCAGTATGAGATAAGAGCAAAGAATTGCCTACAACTGTTAAAGGCGGGCGGGCACCACCTGAGATTTCGAAAGATGAAATCCTCGAACAATTGAAAGAATACATAGAGCAACAATTCAACTTATCTAAAACCTGTATTAAGATCGAACAAAAATATGGTACCTCCAAAGGACAATGGTCCTTGGACGAGATTAAAAGGGTCTGGGGAAAAACGACCCGTATGAAAAATAAAGAGCGAACTAGATGGTCCCTCGCCGTTATGGGACAGATCCGAAAGCGGAATGAAATTATAATGCTTTCCCAACATGATCGAGAACTGACCAGTACAAAGGACCAATTGCAGTTGTTTGTGCACAGCTGCGACAGACAAGACTTGCACTTGAAAAATCGGAAGCGGAAGTTAAAGATCTTAAAGGTGAAATTAAAGAATGGAAAAAATCATAAGGTCAAGAGACAGTAATAGGAAAAAGAAAATGTATCGGTCAATTCCCAGGGTACCCATGTTTGGATAAATTAAAAGCGCAAACCCGAAGACACGACCAAGGAATAGATACGGATTCTGAATCCTCCGACGATACAGGGTTGGAGGATGAAGAATTAGGGGTGCGCTTTGCCCCGTTTAAAAAAAGACGAGCTGTAGTCAAATCAGAAGAGACTGCGGATGAGGGCGGAACCAAAAAAGCGAAGAAAAGGGTGTATGCAGAATATTTAGTTCATGATCCGGCAGACCCAGAGAAAACTGATAAATGGTCCAAGGAGTTGCCCAATCCAAAGAAAGGGGGAGTGAAAACATGGGACCAAATGGACCGCTTAAGAAATATATATCAACTTCATCTCTGGGACGGAGTGCAAATTTTGACCATAATGGTGCCAAAAACACAGGGAAGAAAATTGCACGACAAGGTAGAAGAAGCTTTGGGGCAGGATGAGCAAGAATTAGACGCAGGATGGGAGGCGATTAAACACTGGCTGCAAGCCTTCAGTCCAGCTAAGACAAACTGGGGAAAAATTGCAGCCTGCCAACAGAAAGGAACAGAGGAGGTCCTGGAGTATGACGAGCGGTTTAGATGCACGTGACTAGAACATTCGGGTATGAATAATACGGATAAGGAAAGGGATGAACAAGTGTTTGGACCCCTGAAAGCAGCTTTCGTGGCAAGTCTAAAGCCAGAACTGTCCAAAATGCTTAAGGTAGTGTTACCGGACTGGGAAGGTAGAGGAACTACCTTTGCAGCATTGGTGGATCGATGTAACCAATTAGATCGGGATATGGGAGCTAAAGTCCGAGCCCTGCAGGCTGTGGGATGGAAATCCCAGGATTCCGATAAACAGTTATTTGGAAAATTACCCGGAAAATGTCATTATTGTGGGAAAGAAGGTCACTGGGCCAAGACGTGCAAGGCAAAACAGCAAGGTCATGGCTGGGGAAGAGGACGCAGCCAGGGATACAATTCAGCCAACAAACCAGGCTTGTCACAAGATAATGACCTCATAGAAGCATTTAAGCAACTGACAATACAACAACAGAAGGAGTTACTTGGGATAGCAAAAAACGATTAGAGCCCACCCTGGCCCCCCTCCTCGCACTAATACAACAAAGGGGAGATGGGTTATATATAACTGTGAGGGCGGGCGATAAGGATGTGGACTGTCTTTTAGACACAGGGGCGGAATTAACATGCTTACCCCTACAATATGGAGACTTTTTGCCGTTGGATGGTAGGGCACGTACAGCCTATGGAGTTGGGGGCCATAAAATGGAAATTAAAAGGACAACACCGGTACTTATAGGGCTGGGTCCACATGAACTAACCACGCCAGTCTGGATAGGCCCAGTAGATCAACCCCTTTTGGGAATGGACGTTCTAATCCAAGTAGATTCATCATTGCATTTTGAGGATGGTCGGGTGACATGGTCAATTAGAACTTTGAAGAAAGAAGAATCGAAGGAACACCCGATATGGGCTAAAGATAAGAACGATTGTGGCCTACTCCAGATGGAGCCTGCGTCATTTACCGGGACCAAGCCTCCATGCACTAAACAGTATCCCATCAGTCCAACTGCTATCGCGGGAATCTTACCGGTTATTCAGCAATTGGAGAAACAAGGGGTGCTTATTAAAACGCATAGCTCCTCCAATAGTCCCGTGTGGCCGGTACAGAAATCTAATGAGACTTGGCGTTTGACTGTCGATTATAGGAAAGCTAATCATTGTATTGATCAAAAAGCTCCTTTGGTCGCAGATCCCTCCACCATTTATAATGCCCTCAAACCAGAACATAAATATTTCTCGGTTACAGATATGGCCAACGGATTTTAGTCGGTGCCTCTGGCACCGGAGATTCGACAGTGGTTTGCTTTCACGGTCTAAGGACAACAGTATACCTGGACTCGGTTACCGCAGGGTTTCTACAACAGCCCTACGGTATTCCACATGGCTTTACAAAGCCATTTGCGAGAATTACCTCCCCTGTCATCCACAGTCATCCAATATATAGACGATATCCTGCTAGCTTCAAACACGGAAGAACAGCATGAACAAGATTTACAAGCTTTGCTGGACCACCTTCGGCTGAAAGAACATAAAACCAGCATCGACAAAGCACAAATATCCCAAGAAGAGGTTGTATACCTGGGACAAAAGATTTCACAAGGAAAGAGAGAACTTACCCAGGATAGAACTGCAGCCATTCGGGCTGCTTAAAAACCCACCACTATTCAGGAACTAAGGTCTTTTTTGGGATTGTGCAACTTTAACAGAAATTCGATTGACTCCTTCACACAGCTTGCTCAGCCATTGAATGATATCTTAAAGGGGAAACGTGCCTCTAAAGAAGTCATCACCCTCACTAAGGAACAGCAAGAGGCCTTCCTGAGTTTGAAAAAGGCTTTGTGTTCGGCACCGGCTCTGGGAATCCCCAACAGCGGTAAGCCATTTACCCTGTTTGTCCATGAGAAAGAAGGATATATGACACAAGAACATGGGGATCGGCAAAGACCTATTGGCTATTATTCGGCAAAACTGGATGCGGTAGCCCTCGGATGGGGGAGTTGCCTAAGGGCCATGGAAGCTACATGTCGAGCAGTAATGATCACTGCGGGTCTAGTCCTCGACCAAAAGCTGATTCTCAAATGTCCCCACACTGTACACGCTTTGCTGTCTTTGAAAAGAATGTCTCAGGTGACGGCAGCAAGATGGACCCGCTGGACAGCAGTTTTGGAATCTCCTAATCTCCATATCGTCCGGGCCAGCCCGGTTAATCCCGCAACTATGCTCCCGATGTCAGAATCGAGGGAGCAAGAGGGGGGAGAATGTGAAGAGCATGACTGCGAGAAGATTTTAAAAGAAACAGAAGAAGCAGCCTTAGCAGCAGAGGAGCCTCTGCACAACCCAGACCTCATCCTGTTTACAGATGGTTCCTCCTTTGTTGACAATGGTACCAGAAAAGCAGGATGGGCAGTTACAACCTTATATGAGATAGTGGCAAAAGGATGTTTACCCTCAGGAACGTCAGCACAACAGGCTGAGTTACGGGCCCGGTCAGAAGCATGTCGAATAGCAGAAGGATAGACAGCTAATGTCTACACAGATTTGCGTTATGCTTTTGGAGTCGCTCACGACTTTGGTCTGTTATGGCGGAAAAGAAGATTCCTCACTGCTGCTGGTACACCTATCCGAAATGGAAAAGAAGTCCGAGACTTACCAGAGGCCATACAATTACCTCAGGAAGTGTCCATCCTGAAGTGTAAGGCCCATAACAAGGAAAATACCACAGAAGCACAGGGAAATGCCCTAGCCGACCAAGCAGCTAAAGATGCCGCCTCACAGGGCGTTCCCCCAGAACCAACACAGATGTGCAGATTGAAAGGACTCTGACACGAGACCTTCAAACATTGCAAGGCGAAAGCTGCCAAGAGGAAAAATGGACATGGACTGAGGCAGGAATTAAGCTATGTGAAGATGGTGTCTGGAGACAAAGAGTTACCTACAAGCCAGTCACGCCACAAGCGCTTATGCCTTTTTTAGCCCAACAGATCCACTCGTGGGGATACTTGGCCTCATAACAGATGACGGCACGGTTCCAGAAAAGCTGGTGGGGTCGTGGATTTAAAAACATGCCCAACTGGTAGTAGACCGCTGTGTGGTCTGCCAGAAAAATAATTCTGGACCCATCACGGTAATGCCCCAACTGAGGCCCCCTGCCCCTGTCGGACCATTCCAGCATCTGCAGTTTGATTATATATCTCTTCCTTCATGCCAAGGATACACTAACATTCTTGTCATGGTCGACAGATTCTCTAGATGGGTAGAATCTGCCCCAACTAAAAGAGCCACAGCCAATCGCACTGCAAAGGTCTTGTGTAAGGATTACATTCCCCGATGGGGAGTCCCGAGTAGCATTGACTCAGATCAGGGAACACACTTCACAGGTGCTGTCTGCCAAGAAGTCTGTAGGTTACTGAACATTACGTGGGATTTACACTGTCCTTATCATCCACAATCATCAGGACAAATAGAGCGAATGAATCGAACTCTGAAACAACGGCTTGCCAAATATCACCAAGAAGGAACACCATGGCCCCAGGCACTACCAATAGTGCTATGTAGCATTAGGACAACCCCGAACAGAACTACAGGTCTAAGCCCATTTGAAATTATAACAGGAAGACCCATGTCGCTGCCAGGAACTATCGATTTACGGAAAGTTGATGTTCACTTAATGAGTGACACTTTGTTATCATACTGTCAGAACCTAACCAATGCTATTACTTCTGTTTCCCGACAGGTATCGGCAGCTTGGGGAAATCCACCCGAAGGAGGACACGACATTATCCCGGGAGTCTGGGTATATGTGAAAAAGTTGCATAAAGAACCTTTGGGTGCCAAGTGGGAGGAACCTTATCAAGTGTTATTAACCACCCAGGCAGCTGTTAAAGTCCAAGGAAAGAAAGCCTGGATCCACGCTTCACACGTTAAATGAGCACCCGTAACTGAAGCTGAAATCTAATAAGGATAATTACTTTTTGCCAAAATGTATAAATTTACTGTATTACTGAGTGTAGGTATTCTAGGCATAGGCCTACTTCTTACTAGCTGACCCTCTGCACCAAAGGGAAATAGTAGGGTAGCAAGGGAATTACATGTAAATACCTTTTTATATATGTCATACATTTATGCCAAACAAGGTAACATTTCTAGTTGTTGGGTGTGTGCGCACATTCCTATTCACTCAAAGGGAGGGATTCCCTTGAGGCCAGTTCCCTTGAATATCTCGGAAATGGCTGAGTGGATAATTAATCAAAACAAAACAGGCAAGGCGTTTCAGGATACGGAAAACTGGGCATGTAAATGGAAGTCAGCAGGTTACAATCTGACTGCCTTTGAAGGGGGATACCAACCGTGCTACAATAATTCCAAACGGCCCCCATTTTTTGTTATCACTAATACAACGGGAATAGGAAGACCGGGGGAATCGGTCTGTCTGATTAGAAACATCAAAGGAGGCCAAAGTATGGGGTATAGTAACTGCTCCCGGAATTATAATATAATCAAGCCACGGAACTGTCCAAACTTGGCCAATGTGGGAATTTTTAACGGAACGGGGATTCAGAATAAAACAGATGGAAAAGCCTGGACAGGCCCCAGAGTGTTGCTGACAAAGAAACAGCTAACCTTCATTGCCTATAATGGCACCTATTGGGTGTGTGGCCACAAGACCTACCCTTGGCTGCCCCAGAATTGGACGGGATCCTGCTATTTAGCCTACACTGTGCCTTATATGTATCATATAAAGTCACTGTTGGAACATTTACACCGTCCTAAGAGAGCTATCACAGAAACAGTGAGGTTCTTTGCCATTCTGATCCCCGGGTATGGGACCGCCAGACTGGCAAGGGAATCCATTAACATGGCATCCGTTGTGGAACGGGTAGCCAATGATACCTCAGAGGCCCTAGTTAAAATCAATGCAGAAATGGTAGCAATCCGCACAGTAGCCCGACAGAATAGACTGGCCCTTGACTACATCCTGACTGAAAAGGGAGGTACTTGCGCCCTACTCGGAACTGAGTGTTGCACATATATTCCAGATAGCTCCGAAGAAATTACCCACTCAGCTGATCATATCCAAAAGGAGGTAGAAAAACTTAAGCAACCCCCATCATTCACTTTGTGGAGTGGAGCCACTGAATGGCTAGGTTCAATAGGAACTTCATTGGTGGAAGGTTTAATTCTAGTCATTGTAATTATTTTACTTTTATATTGTTTGTTTATGTTGATTAAATGTTGTTGCAACCAGGCGGCTGTAGCTGCTGTTCCTAAGGTGAGACACCTTGCAGGTCCCAGCAGACCATCTGTACGTAGCACAGGGGTATGTTATGCTTCGGGGAAGGTTGTTTACTGTTTGAATTAAGATATTGATTTGGATTAAATTGGAATAAGGTTAATCAACCTACTAAAACCAGACTTCCATTGTGGCCACGATGGAATTCGGGTTGATTTAAATTTGTGTGGAAGCTACTCGTCCAGACATGTGGCGAAACACATCAACAAATTTTAGAAGGAAACTCTATTAACATGTATGAAATTATTTTGTAGAATGTTTAACCAGTGATAGCTGATGTTTTATGATTCAGTTTGTGAAAGAATCAAGTCGGGGATTGATAGAGAATTCAAGCTCTGCAGCCTGGCTGCAGTTTTGAGAAAACACAGACCACATTGCATTAAGTCATCAATCAATTTGACATTTTAGGACCTTGGGTAGCGAGCCAATTAAATGTTAACAAACTATCAATTGAGCCAATAAGGTCAAAGAAGGCGAGTTCTTTTCTGTAAATTGAACCAGGTATAAGTACAGCCATTTTGGTCTCAGAAGGACAAAGACCTGGCTTAAAGCAAAGAGCTTGCTGCTGCTGCCAGAATAAAGTTATATTAAAACTACAATCGGAGTTCATATTTCATTGGAAATTAAGAGATCTAACAGCTGTAAAGCACTTTGAGACGTCCAGTGGTTGTGAAAGACGCTATCTAAATGTAAGTCTTTCTTTCTTCCATAAATTCTGCACAATCCTTATATTGGGAAAATTGTTTATTGAAGTGAGGATCTACTATCTTTGTAAAATAAAGAACTTGCATTTATATAGTGCCTTTCACAACCTCAGGACATACTAAAGCACTTAACATCCAAAGAAGTGCTTTGGAGTGTAGTCACAGTTGTGGTGTAGGAAATGTGGCAGTCAATTTGCGCACAGCAAGTTCCCACAAAGAGCAACAAGAAAACCTGCTAAACTGGTGCCCCTTGTAGCTTATTCTTTCTAACAAAGGCATTTATATGCTGGCTCATTGGAAATATTATTATTGCAGTAATAATACACATGGCACCATGTCAACAAAGCAGTTAATATCAGTTTATTCTCAACTGCAGTGGTAATGGTTATGGAGCAGCCGCTTTAAATTTAATAAATCTCAGCATGCATCAAGCTGTTGGAATCCCTAATTATATTATACATTGCATGAGAACAGGAGGCAAAATTATTTTCTCTGTAATTCTTTACCGAATACCTTTTAACTGAATGTCAGACATCTCAAGGGCAGCACTGGCGGGTCATTTAACGCATGCACATAGGCATTCAGCCAACCAGTAATTGCTTGTCTCAACAATTTCAGTGTAGGAATACTCTATCGCCTTTAACATAACAAGTAGCTTACTCAATTAGTCTACATATAGCTGCATTTCATCATTCTTACTGGCAAAACTCATACAGGATCTAATAAGATTTATTCTAAAACCCTGTGCGTACGAAGGTATGTAGCTTTCCACTCTCCAGACCGGAGAGGACAAAGAATACAGGACACTTGACAAAGTCAGGAAAAAAAGACAAACGTGCATTTATTTAGTGCCTTTCATGACCACCGAACGTCTCAAAGCGCTTTACAGCCAATGAAGTACTTTTGGAGTGTAGTCACTGTTGTAATGTGGGAAACGCAGCAGCCAACTTGCACACAAGCAAGCTCCCACAAACAGCAATGTGATAATGACCAGATAATCAGTTTTTGCTATATTGATTGAAGGATAAATATTTGCCAGGACACTGGGGAGAACTCCGCTGCTCTTCTTTGAAATAGTGCCATAGGATCTTTTATGTCCACCTGAGAGGGCAGACGGGACCTCGGTTTAACGTCTCATCTGAAGGACGGCACCTCCAACAATGCAGCATTCCCTCAGCACTGCCCTAGAGTGTCAGTCTAGATTTACGTGCTCAAGTCTCTGGGTCTTGAATTATGAGGGGCTTTTTGTAAGAGTAAGGTGAAACTATTTACACTGGCAGGAGAGTCGGTAACCAGAGGACACAGACTTGAGATAATTGAGAGATGAAGAGATTTTTTGTTTAATGCAACATCATCATCATAGGCGGTCCCTCAAAACGAGGATGACTTGCTTCCACGCCAAAAAAAGGATGAGTTCACAGGTGTTTCAATGAAGGACCCGAACTACATCCTGAAGGGTGAAAGATGCCTGTGCCTGGATTTTTTTTAACGTGTGGTGGCCGTTGCACACCAGCCACCACACGGGCTTGACAGAGCTAGGTCCGTTCCGTTTAAGATTTTTTTCTTAAAGTTCAGGACTTATGGATTACAACCAGCTTTTTCAGCCATGCAACATCACTCTGTGTCAGCTTTTATCTTGGGCTACGTCAGTGAGATTCAGAGAAGAGATGCAAGGGCATACGTTCACAAATTAGCCTTGATAGCAGGACCTCAGTCGCCTATAAAATCACTAACATTCCACACGATCATTTCCATAATAAAGGCTGCCTCGGACCAGGGTAGAGATCTTGGTTCCAACAGCAAGGTGGCTCTGGGATCATATAGTAGACTCGGGGCAGGAAACATCAGGCCTTGGTCGGAAATGAGATCCTTAAGAATCCTGAGACATTTCACCCAGTGGATAAGTTCAGAACTGATGAAAGCCAAGAAACTATGGCAGAGGAGTTTGAGTGATAACTCTGGGTGGGAAACTAGCCCTGTGAATGCTATCTAACTGGGTTTCCTTCAAATAATCACCACCATTCTCGCTAATTAATAATCCACTAATGACACTGCATTCTCAGAAGTTCTCATCCTTATAACCCTTCTCTGTACTGCCTCCATACTGAAAGTTTCCCTTATGTTTTGAACACTATAATTGAGGGTGTGGACTGACAATTTTAGCCTGACATCCACAGATTTATACTCCGTTGACTTGCTAAAACAATTAAACATTCCTTTTGTTTTGTGTGTTGGTGCATCACTGCCAAAACACGTACTCACTGTATTCTTCCCTACACCTCCAGCATATTCCCTTATCCACACTTGAATCATACCTTAAATTGCCACTATGTCCAGTTTCAGTAGCAGTCTTTGATGGGCAACTTTATCAAAGGCGTTTTGGAAACCAAGTACGGAAAGGACTGGCATTTATATACCTTTAAAGTCCTCTGCATTTCACAACCAATGCATTACTTTTGAAGTGTAATCACTGTCATTCTCTCAGTCAAACATCGAAGTCAGATTGCACATAGCTAGGCAGCTAGGTTCTGCAAACAGTAAATCAGATAAAGGACTAGCTGTTGGCTGAGGGGGTTGGGGGAGGGGGAGAAACACTGGCTGGAGGGGGAAACACTGGCAGAGTGAGGGGGGAACACTGGCAGAGTGGGGGGGAATGCTGGCGGAGCGGGGGAGGGACGTGGTGGAGTGGGGGGGGAAACATTGGCAGAGTGGTGGGGGAAAATGTCGGCGGAGTGTGGGGGGGAATGCTGGCGAAGTGGGGGGGGAAATGTTGGCGGAGTGGAGGGGGGAACATTGGCGGAGCGGGGGGAGGGGGACGTTGGCGGAGCGGGGGGAGGGGGGAACATTGGCGGAGCGGGGGGAGGGGGACGTTGGCGGAGCGGGGGGAGGGGGACGTTGGCGGAGCGGGGGGAGGGGGGAACATTGGCGGAGCGGGGGGAGGGGGACGTTGGCGGAGCGGGGGGAGGGGGACGTTGGCGGAGCGGGGGGGGTCAGAATGTTGGCGGTAACGTTGGCGGAGTGCGGAGGGGGTGAGAAACGCTAGCAGAGTGGGGGGGGGGAACGCTGGCGCAATGGGGGGGGAACGCTGGCGGAGCGGGGGGGAACGCTGGCGGAGTGGGGGAGGGTAATGCTGGCGGAGTGGAGGAGGGGGAATGTGGTGGAGTGAGGGGGAGAAAATGCTGGCAGAGTGGGGCGGAACATTGGCGGAGCGGGAGGCGGGAACGTTGGTGGAGCAGGGGGGAAACGTTGGCGGAGTGGGGGGGAACATTGGTGGAGCGGGAGGCGGGAACGTTGGTGGAGCAGGGGGGAAACGCTGGCGGAGCGGGGGGGAACATTGGTGGAGCGGGAGGCGGGAACGTTGGTGGAGCAGGGGGGAAACGTTGGCGCAGCGGGGGGGAACATTGGTGGAGCGGGAGGCGGGAATGTTGGCGGAGCAGGGGGGGAAACGTTGGCGGAGCGGGGGGGAACATTGGTGGAGCGGGAGGCGGGAACGTTGGCGGAGCAGGGGGGGAAACGTTGGCGGAGCAGGGGGGGAAACGTTGGCGGAGCGGGGGGGAACATTGGCGGAGCGGGAGGCGGGAACGTTGGCGGAGCGGGGGGAAACGTTGGCAGAGCAGGGGGGGAACATTGGCGGAGCGGGAGGCGGGAACATTGGCGGAGCAGGGGGGGAAACGTTGGCAGAGCAGGGGGGCGGGAACGTTGGTGAAGCGGGGGGTGGGAACGTTGGCGAATGTTGACAGATTGGGAGGGAACGCTGGTGGAGCCGGGGGGTGAGAAATGCTGACGGAGCAGGGGTGGGGGACATTGACGGAGTGGGGGGCTGAGAAACGCTAGCGGAGTCGGGGGACGCTGGCGAAGCGGGTGGGAATGCTGGCGAAGCGGGTGGGAATGCTGGCGAAGCGGGTGGGAATGCTGGCGGAGCGGGGCGCTGAGAAATGCTGGCGGAGTGGGGGAGGAAATGTTGACAGAGTGGGGGGGGAATGCAGGCAGAGTGGGGGGGGAAACACTGGTGGAGTGGGGGGGGAATACTGGTGGAGTGGGGGGGTGCTGGGAGACGCTGGAGGAGTCACTGGGAGAACTTGCTTCTTTTATTCAAATAATGCCACTGTATCAGATACATCCATCTGAACAGGCAGACAGGTGTCTCATCCAAAAGATGGCAGCTCCAACAATGCAGCACTGCCCCAGTACTGTAGTGCAGTGTCAGCCTCTGCAGTGGGGCTTGAGACAACGCCATTCTGATTCAGAGACAAAGCTCGCTATCACTAAGCTAAACATGGTCACTTTCCTCAAAGAAGTCAAGATCTTTCCCCTTTAAAACCATCGGCTAGATTTTCCACTCGGTGGCCATCGCCCTCAAAAAATGGGCCTTGTTCCAGCGATGTAGGACCATTTTTTTTGCGATTTTCCTCTCGGTCTTAGGCCGCCGATGTGGAATGGGCAATCTGATTTTTCGGCGATGTCACGTTCGCCCACCGAATGAGGAAGCCAAAAAGCTTCCCGAGCAACGGCCTTCTGCACATGTGTGAGATTTTATTTTCCGGCCGACTGGTTTTACCATGTTTCGGGAGGTCAGGGGTCATCATACATGCTCAGAAAGCAGAGGGAGGGGTAGAAAGAGAAAGAGAGAGAGGAGATTGAGAGACGAGGAAGCAAGAAGCAAGGAGGTTACAGTCGATTTATTTGCAGCGTTTCCAATTTTATATTTACATTTAAATCTAGATAATTGTATAACCAATCTGAAAATGACCTCAGACCGATTCAGAGAGGAAAAGGGCTAAACCCTTTAGCAATGAGACAAACGAGGCCCTTGTCAATGAGGTGCATGCCAGGTGGGCCGATTTGACATGGGGTGTGCATGGGAAACCTCCTCCCTGTGTCTACTGAAAAATTTGGGCGGAGATTGCAGACGTGGTTTCGTCTGCATCCCATGAGGTGAGGGGGGCTGACCAGTGCAGAAAACATTGGAATAGCTTGGTGGCTGCAGCAAGAGTAAGTTGCATTTTATATTTTACTGATGCATGCAAATTTTTATTACAACAATGAATCTCCTGCACTGAATCTAATTCTTGAATGTATTAGTTAAACCATGTTAACAGTATTTGGCACTTAATATTTTATAATTTATATTTAATGTTTTACTTTTTCATGGAATTTTTATTAGAGCAATGAATGTCCTGCATTTAATTCAAGTTTGACATTCTTTATTGTATTAATTAAACCATGTTAACAGTAAGTTGCATTTTCTATTTCAAATTTTATATTTAATATTTTACTGATGCATGCATGCAAATTTTTATTATAACAATGAATCTCTTGCATTGAATTTAAGTTTGTCATTCTTAAATGTGTTACGTAAACCATGTTAAGATCCGGACAGTGATAGAAACATAGAAACATAGAAATTAGGTGCAGGAGCAGGCCATTCGGCCCTTTGAGCCTGCACCGCCATTCAATAAGATCATGGCTGATCATTCAACCTCAGCACCCCTTTCCTGCTTTCTCTCCATACCCCTTGATCCCTTTGGCCGTAAGGGCCATATCTAACTCCCTCTTGAATATATCTAACGAACTGGCCTCAACAACTTTCTGCAGTAGAGAATTCCACAGGTTGACCACTCTCTGAGTGAAGAAGTTTCTCCTCATCTTGGTCCTAAATGGCTTACCCCTTATCCTTAGACTATGACCCCTGGTTCTGGAACTCCCCAGCAACGGGAACATTCTTTCTGCATCTAACTTGCCCAATCCCATCAGAATTTTATATATTTCTATGAAATCCCCTCTCATTCTTCTAAACTCCAGTGGATACAAGCCCAGTTGATCCAGTCTCTCCTCATATGTCAGTCCTGCCATCCCAGGAATCAATCTGGTGAATCTTCGCTGTACTCCCTCAATAGCAAGAACGACCTTCCTGAACCAGCAGCATGTAATATTTTAAACATTTTAAACTGTTGTGACCTCAATATACTACCTAGTCCATTAGCTTATGCCATGCCATGCCATGCTCTTTTCTCGTTTGCAGAAGAAGATATCTATCAACTAAGCCATGCAACAGCAGACAGCGGGGGGGGGGGCGGTGCGGCACTGCTCAGCTGCAGCCATTATCTGAAATTGAAGAGCGTGCAGCTGCGCTGGTTGGCCGGGATAGCTGTGCGGCCACCACCCGTGGTCTGGCCGAACCCAGCCATGCGTCTCGGGAGTAATTTGTAATTTGTCGAACTGTATTAAGTACTAAAAATTTAAGTATGTAACTGATCTACTGTCCTGTAATTATAATGCAAAATGCAATATACTTTTAATGTACTTATGATGAACTAACATGTCATTTCATGCATGCATAAGCAGCAGGGCATAAGAAGCAGGGATTGCAGCAGCTACAGCTTTCTGGGGTATTGAAAAGTATTGATATGTAACGTCTCTTGGTAATGTTCACTGTTAATAAGCTCTGTAAAAATGTCATCATATGTGTTTTTAAGGTAAACCTGATATACTGGTACATGTGCAGTCGGCACCAGTACCTTCACCTGCACCATCGGTGGAGCAGGAGGAACAAGATTATCTAGAGGAATATGAGCACTTTCCTCGCCTGGAGGAGGAGGAGCAGGAGGAGGATGAAGAAGAGCTGGAGCTCCTGCATGAGGCGTCTATTGATGTTGGGGGGGGGGATGCACCTGTGATCATCTCCATTGAGAGCGATGAGGCACCGGGACCAAGCGGTGTGCAGCTGGCGACATCAAGAAGCAACATATTGCACATGCCGACCCCACGGAGGTTGGGTCAGCGAGGTGAGCAATCGCCTACCTCGGAAGGGCAGACGGAGTGCTTGATCTCCATGTGCAGGGAGACGGTCGCGATAGGTCGCGAGCTTATTCAGGGGTTCCATCAGTTCTCCACGAATTTCTCCAACGGGTCTGTCATGCAAACTGAGTTAGCACGACAGACCTTGGAGGGGATTCGAGAGCAGACCGTTGCAACCAATGTCCTTCGGCATGCGTTGCTGGCTGGACACGACACTGCACCCCAAGGTGTCGTATTGGCTCAAAGTGTGACTCCCTAGCACTCAAGCGAGTACGGAGGATACAGTTCCTCCTGACTCGGAAAACGAACATCGTCATGCTTCATCTTCCACTCCCGCACCATCACCACAACAGGAAGTCTTGCCATTACCCTCTGCACGCCAGACTTGTCTCGGTCTGCGGGGATCAAAACGTGTGGGTGTGTTAAAAGGACCTGGAGGAAACATGGCCGCAGGTAGGAAGGGGGATTGTTTTTTCATAATAATTGTTATATTTTTTAAAGTTCGTGCATTCCTTGTTGTTTGTGGGGGGTGAGGGGGGGGCAGAGGGAGTTGATAAAATATTTTTAATAATTTGTTCTGTTAAATAAAATGTTTTATTGAGTTTAACAATTGTTGTGCATTCTCTCAGTTACGTGAAGCATAATATTTTAACAATTGCTGCATTTGTCGTGCATTAGAAACATAGAAACATAGAAATTTACAGCACAGAAGGAGACCATTTTCTGGCCCATCGTGTCTGCACCGGCCAACAAAGAGCCACACAGCCCTTGGTCAGCAGCCCTAAGTGTTACATATAAACCTATGAGCAATGACGGAAAGGCAAAGAACACCTAGCGCAACCAATCCGCCTCACCACAACTGCGACATTCCTTACACTGAAACATTCAACACTCCACCCCAAACTGAGCCATGTGATCTCCTGGGAAAGGCAGAAACCAGATAAAAACCCAGGCCAATTTAGGGAGCAAAAAATCTGGGAAAATTCCTCCCCGACCCATCCAGGCGATCGAAACTAGTCCAGGAGATCACCCTGGCTGTATTCTATTCCCTGCAGTACTTAACATTATATCTGCTCCAACAAAAGGTCATCCAGTCTAATCCCAATTACCAGCTCTACGTGCGTAACCCTGCAGTTTACTGCACTTTAAGTGCCCATCCAACCACCTCTTAAAAGTGGTGAGGGTTTCTGCATCTACCATTCCAGGCAGCGAGTTTCAGATCCCCACAACCCTCTGCGTAAAAAAGCACCCCAACCCCTCAAATCCCCTCTAAACCTTCCACCAACCACCTTAAAACTATGCCCCCTCATAATAGACCCCTCCACCAATGGAAATAGACCCATACTATCCACTATGTCCGGGTACCTCAATATTTTGTACATTTCAATGAGGTCTCCTCTCAACCTCCTCTGTTCAATGAGAACAAACCCAGCCTATCCAATCTGTCCTCATAACTAAGATTCTCCATCCCAGGCAGCATCCTAGTAAATCTCCTCTGCACCCTCTCCAATGCAATCACGTTCCTATAATATGGCGACCAGAACTGCACGCAGTACTCCAGCTTTTGCCTAAGTATTAAACAATTTAAGCATAACCTCCCTGCTCTTGTATTCTATGCCTCGGCCAAAAAAGGTAAGCATTCCATATGCCTTCTTAACCACCTTATCCACCTGGCCTGCTACTTTCAGGGATCTGTGGACAAGCACTCCAAGGTCCCTTTGTTCATCTACATTATTAAGTGGCCTACTGCTTAATATGTATACCCGTTCCTTATTAGCCCTCCCAAAGTGCATCACCTCAAACTTCTCTGAATTAATTTCCATTTGCCACTGCTCTGCCCACCTGACCAGTAGATTGATATCCTCCTGCAGCCCATGACTTTCCTCTTCATTATCAACCACACAGCCAATTTTAGTGTCATCTGCAAATTTCTTAATTATACTCCCTAAAGGGATCAGTGGGTATGGAGAGAAGGCAGGAATGGGGTACTGAAGTTGCATGATCATATTGAATGGTGGTGCAGGCTCGAAGGGCCGAATGGCCTGCTCCTGCACCTATGTTTCTATGTTTCTATATTCAAATCCAAATCATTGATATATACCACAAAAAGCAAGGATCCCAGTACTGAGCCCTGCGGAACCCTGCTGGAAACATCCTTCCAGTCACAAAAACATCCATCAATCATTACCTTTTGCTTCCTTCCTCCAAGCCAATTTTGAATTCAACTTGACACTTTGCTCTGTATCCCATGGGCTTCAACCTTCATAATAAAAGTTTACTTAAGTTAATCATTAATGCAAATGCCAGGCCTGTGCAGGCAAGGCAAAAACATAACTCAAAGCAAATGCAACTTTTGCTTAACCTTAACTGTAAATGTAAATGTGACTATCCACAATGTAAGTTCATAAATGAGCTGCACATCCTACGTGAGAGTGCTATCCCTGACCTGTTTGTCAATCAGCCACGGTTGGATGCTGGGGGATAAGGGATATGCCTTGCCTGTTGGCTGATGACCCCACTGCGTAATCCCGTCACTGAAACAGAGAAACGTTACAGTTAGCAGCGCATAACTGCTACTGGTCTTCGGGGGAGTGGGGGGTACCATGGCTAGATCGCCAGGCTGATTGGCCTCTCCTAGGTCCTCCTCTTCCTCCTCGCCGGCTGGCTCTTCAGTCTCCCCTCTTTCTACAGGTGGACCTGCAGCCCCATCTGGCATTAGTTGTCCTCTCCTTATAGCTAGGTTATGCAGCATGCAACACACCACAATAAACTCTGCGACCTGGTCAGGGGGTACTGTAGGCAGCCACCAGACATCTGTCCAGGCATCTGAAGCGCTGCTTTAGGACTCCAATTGTCTTTTCGACGATGTTGCATGTCGCTACATGGCTTTCGTTGTAACGTTTCTCTGCTTAGTGATGGGATTACGCAGTGGGGTCATCAGTCAGCTGGCAAGGCCATATCCCTTATCCCCCAGCAACCAACCGTGACCTTCTGGCTGATTGACAAACAAGTCAGGGGTAGCACTCTCACGTAGGATGTGCACATCATGGATGCTGCCAGGAAATGTAGCATTCATTGTCATGATTATTTGGTTGTGGTCGACAGCAAGCTACACATTCAGGGAGTGGAATCCCTTTCTGTTACGAAACACCCCCGCATTCTTTAAAGGGGCTTTCAGGGCAATGTGCGTGCAGTCTATTGCTCCCTGCACCTTGGGGAAGTCTTCTATTCTCGAGAAACCTAAAGCCCTCCCAGTCTGTGCCTCCCTGGTCATAGGGAAGTTTATAAAGTCCATCCTGCGAACATAAAGGGCTTTAGTCACCTGCCGAATGCAGCAGTGTGTGGCGTGCTAAGAGATATGACAGATGTTGCCAGCTGAAGCCTGAAAAGATCCCGCTGCATAGAAGGCTAGGGCTGCAATAACCTTTACCTCAACGGACAGTGCGGTTCTGATGGTGCTGGAAGGCTGTAGATCCCCCTTGATGAGCTGGCAAATCTCATCGATGACCTCCTTCCGGAAGCGCAGCCTCTTAAGACACGCGTTTTCAGACAAGCTGAGGCAAGATTGCTTTTCCAAGTCCTTCGTTGGCTGTACGCTCGTCTCCTCTGTCTCCTCTGTCTCTGTCTATGCATTACTCTGCCACCTCTTCGATTGATCCTTTCAGAAACCAGCGTGTGAGCAGTTAAGAGTAATGGCGCAGAAAGCATAGACCCCATCAGTATCAATAATTATTTTCACTTGCTTTCAATGCACTTTTCACTAAAGAATGTCAATCTATTAAACTACTCTCTCTATACAAGCCCTAGTCTAACACTGTATACCAATCTCAGTCTAATACTCTCTCTATACAAGCCCTAGTCTAACACTGTATACCAATCTCAGCCTAATACTCTCTCTATACAAGCCCTCGTCTAACACTGGGCTCCATCACTTTCAATAATTATTTTCACTTGGTTATAAATGCACTTTTCACTAAAGAATGCCGAATCCACAATGCTACTATTAGTAAAATTAAATATAATTAATAATCTGAGTAAATCTATCTATAGAGGACTCTTAAATAACTCACAACTATCTAATGACGATTTTTTTAGCTGCCTCCACCCTTCCTTCGATCTTCAAAATGGCGGCCGTAGTGCCCATTTCCTTCAGTAAAGCCCGGAAAAGCAACTATTACCCAGCCATGTTCTCGGTGAGCGATCAGCCCGGCAAAGTGCCGGCGATGTGCTGAAAGCTGGGATGAGCATATGTGGGCGATCAGCTCGGCGAAGTGAGCCGAAATTTGGGGGCTTATTTTTCCGGTGAACTTTCTGGCCTAGTTTCCACTTTTTTGTCAATATATATAGGTCTGTTTTGGACAATATATGGACCATAGAGGGGCGATGTGAAGTGGAAAGTTTAGCCACATGTGTTTTGTTAAATTCTCTGACAGGCACTCCTAGTTATATCCCAATGAACAATTATTTGACCAAGCATTGATATTGGAAAGATGGGCATATCGATGTCCAGATTAGATTTTCTCCCGCTCTTGAATATGATGAACCCAAAATCAATTTGGATTTAAACATATTGTAGTTGGCATCATCTAGAAGTGATAAGATTTCCATGTTCTATGCATTAATAATGAGTGCAAACCCAGTCCTCCTGCTATCTATGATGAAGTACTTTTAAAGTCATTCTGTTCAAGTTAATAACACCACGTGTGAACTTTTATATCTTTAGCAGTATACCCTCTCATCAGATAACACAAAATACTACCTTGTACTTAGCTTTCAATTGGGGATTTAGTATAGCATCACCTTTGGTAGGACATGGTCTAGCCTAACATTGAAAACATGACAGCATTAAGTTAACCAGTCAGGTATATAATTCAGATCTCTTCATCCAGATTAGAGCCTGTTTTCAGCCTACCTATCATTGCTTTTACTGTGCATTACATTTTGGCAGAGAAGTTAGCGTCGATCTCTTTAATAATTTCATTTAAACATGACCCAATTTCAGGGCTGACACAGTAGCCCAGGTCAGGCCAAAATACTAATTAGGTTGGGAGGACTCCAACCAGTGTATGAAAATGTCAAACATATTGATAGAGAATTCAAACAGGCTGCATTTAGACAGGCTGTGAAAATTCACAGACAACAAGTCAGAGATGCTACATGCATTTCAGCCACATTGCGTTAAGTCATCAATCAACTTGACATTTTCGGACCTTGGGTAGTGAGCCAATAAGGTCAAAGAAGGCAAGTTCTTTTCTGTAAATTGATCCAGGCATAAATACAGCCATTTTGACCATGTGGTTTCATTAAGACAAAGAAACTGGCAATCAGCCAGCAGCTTGTTACTCTCTGCCAAGATTAAAAAGTTAAAACGACCATCGGAGTTCGTATTTCATTGGAAATTAAGAGATCTAACACATAGCAAGGCAGAAACGGTAAGGTGGGATGGGCTCTTACGATGCTGAGAAAAGGACAATTTATATTTGCTTGTGCACTTTGTGACAGCTGTGGCTCAGTGGGTAGCACTCTCTCCTCTGAGTCAGAAGGTTGTGGGTTCAAGTCCCACTCCAGGAACTTGTACCACAAAATAAATCTAAGCTGACACTCCAGTGCAGTGCTGAGGGAGTGCTGCACCGTCGGAGGTGCTGTCTTTTGGATGAGATGTTGCAGCGAAGCCTCTGCTCTCTCAAATGGATATAAAAGATTCCATGGCACTATTTCAAAGAGCAAGGGAGTTATCCCTGGTGTCCTGGCAAATAATTATCCCTCAATCAACATAACAAGAAAACAGATTAACAGGTCATTATTACATTGCTGTTTGTGGGAGCTTGCTTTGTGCAAATTGGCTGCCGCGTTTCCAACATTACAACAGTGACGACACTCCAAAAGTACTTCATTGGCTGTAAAGTGCTTTGAGATGTCCGATGGACGTGAAAGGTGCTATATAAATGCAAGTCTTTCTTTCTTTTACTTGCTGGAGCAAGTATTCTAACTAGTTATAAAGAACAACAAGGAGTGATTAAAAAGTTGTAATTAGACGAAGTACAGGCAGTTTAAAGGTACTTTTATTTTCCTGCACTGTTCTTTGTCACAGTAACAATGTACAGGCCCGCACTGCTCCCCATCCCCTTCTGCCACTCACCACCATTCTCCATCAGGTGCCAGAAATGGAGGGGGCAACATGATGGCACTTCCCAAAACCCACACCATACATGGGACTCGGCTGCCAGCAGAGGGTGGCGGTGGCGGTGTACATACATCCCCCCCACTTACACACAATGAGACAGGAAAAGACCCTTTAGTCCATCCAGCCTGTCGCACACAATTCTGATACCTCGTACTTCATAATATACACACGCCCTGCTTTTGAGCCCCGAGTTTGAATTACTGCTTTGAAATTACATTTACAAAGGGAATAAACAGGTAGGCTGTCGAAAGCATGTGGGATTGTTTCGACCGATGCCTTTTATTGTGCAGACAGCAGCTGTCAGTGCAAACGCCAACTGCCAATGTGTTCCTGCCATTGACGGGCGATGTCACTCACACAAGGATCTGCTATATTATAGAGAATGAACAACATCTGGGAGAGATTGCAAGGTAGCAATGAACTACAGTGGTTCAAATATCATAAACCACAAAAACAAAGTACAATTGTTTACAGTCATGTGAACTCCAAGAATATATTATAGCCTATCGCACACTCAAAGGGTACTGTTCTCTACAGTTTACAGTTCATTTTTCCTTTTGAGAAGGCCTTGTTACGATTATTGTTACACTGCTGAATATTTCAATGCTTTACAAAGCATGATGCTGGGCCAGGATTATAATAGGGTAAGCTCATCCTCTTCGGCCTCCTACACTGTTCCAACCCAAGCATGACATAAGCTTCAGGAGCTGAAGTTGTGAAGCCCCGTCAGCAGCAAAAGGCTTCACAGGCAGTGGTCGCAGGTCGGGAAATCAGTACACTTTCTGCCACACCTGCACTGACCCAGTCAACGATGAGCTGCAGCCCTTTAAGAGCTGCTGTCTCATATCATTTAGCACTCCCCAGTCGACTGGGCCATACGCTAAGCTCTCTGGCAAGTTTATCTTGTGTTCAGATTGTAAAGTTCAGTGTGGCCTGCCCTTGGGCCAGTGTGATCCCATTTTGTGATTGTATCGTGAAGTCAAGGCTGGTACGTCATCTGTCGCCTGGGTACTCTGCAGCCCGTTGGTCTCAAATTTGACCGTTGGAACTTCAGGCCTGGAATATATCCACCATTTTCTTTAAGCCACGGGCTATTCAGCATGTAGTGTGGATTTGCCGATGTCTATGGGGAGGGGAGGGGAACCGGGACATCTTTTAGGGTCAGAACCTCTATCAAATCGCAGTGACGAAGGTGAGAGTGAGGGATCTGCACATGGTGTTGGCCCCATTTCCAATACACTTTTCAGGAAGACCAGACCTACTTTACATTTCTAGCAATTTGTATTTTCATTTCAGACCTCCTCTATTTAACGATTCCTCTTTCTCCCCCCGCTAACCCCATTTCCCTCATCTTTATCTTGATTGACCATCTCCGTGCTGTTTCACTGTCTCAGCTATTTGCACTCGGTTTTGTTCTTTCAATGTCTTTCCATTTCCTCGCTGATGATCTTTCATCTCGTCTATTAGTTTTCTATTAAGCAGTTTACAGAGCATTCAACTCGTTATCTTCCTCTCTGCAGTAGGACTAAATGTTCTCTCGTCAGCCCTATCTTTCATTCCAACCCTCGAGGTTCCTTCCCTTTCAACTTCCAGTTCCAACAGAGTTCACACTTGAAACATTAAGCTATCTTTCCGCTTCAGTTGCTGACTGAGCTACTGCGTATTTCCAGCATTCTCGGTTTTCAGTTCAGATTTCCAGCATGTGAGCGTTTCTTTTTCCTCATCATGTAGACTGTAAATACTGCAGAATCTACTAAAATAATTTCACCTCAAGGCAGCTTTTTCATCAACGTTATTTTATATACTAAATCTGCAATACATTGTTTTTTTGGGCTGCAAACCAATCATAGAAGAGGCCTCTTGACTGTTCTTGTTAGAGAAGAATTAAACAATCAGATGCTCAACCTTAGCCATGTTTAGCTCAATATGACCCCTCATTCCATCCAACTAAAGTGCCAAGGATGTCCAGTTAAAACGGATACAGCAATCAAGCTGAAGTTTATAGAGCTTGGAGGATTAGAGGCAGGCGAGGAGAACATTGCAATAGGTGAGTCTAGAGGTGACGAGGCATGGATGAGGGTTCCAGCAGCAGATTGGGTGAGGCGGGACAGGTATGGATGATGTCACAGAGATGGAAGTAGGTGGTCTTTGCGACGGAGAGGATATAGGGATCAGAAACCCAGCTCAGTCAAGTAAGTTGTGAACAGTCTAGTTCAACCAGAGACAGTGGCCATGAAGGGGGATGGAATCACTAGCAAGGATTTGTGGCAGGTGACAAAGACAATGGCTTCAGTCTTCCCAAAATTTAACTGGAGGAAATTGTGGCTTATTCAAGATTGGTGTTAGACGAAGAGTCTGACAACATACAAGCAATGGCGACGTGTTGCAGAGATAGAGCTGGATGCTATCAGCGTATATTTGGAAGCTGACCCCATGTCTTTAGATGAAGTTGCCAAGGAGCAACATGTAGAAGAGGAAGAGGAGGAGGCCAAGGATAGTTCCTCAGCAGACTCCAGAGGAAAAGGTGCAGGAGTGGGAAGAAAAAACATTGTTGGAGATGTTATGGTCATGAATGGATACAAGAGCAGAACAAAGCAAAAACAGTGCCACTGAGCTGGACAGTGGAGGAAAGATGTTGGAGGAGGATGGTGTAAACGACTATAGAGGGGTCAAAGAACACCTCTGCTTACCACAGTCACAGAGAATGTCATTTCTGACTTTGATTAGGGCCATTTCAGTGCTGTGGCAGAGGTGGAAACCTGGTCAGAGAGATTCAAACAAGGAATGTGGAAAAGGTGGAGACTGATTTGGGAGGGGACAACAAATTCAAGGGCTTTGGGGAAGAAAGGGAGGTTGTGACTGTTTGCCACCATTTTCAAGCCAAGTGCCCAACCAGTCTATCACGGCCATCCCAGGTGTTGATTCTTCCCCCAATGACTGACTTCCTCTAAGAATGTTGCACCGCGATGTCACACATCAAATTCCCCCCTCCATTTTGGGGAGCTCACAAGACAATGTCTTGTTGTTTTGAGAATTTCATTAAATATAGTGCTTAATAACATGAGAAATTAATTGTGTGACATAAATAGAACTGACTTTGACAATTGTGAAGTCTGAGTTCCTATATTCCTTCACATTACATCACTCTATGAGTCTTCAATTGTATTGGGCTATGTTAGTAATGAACACATGTTCACATGAAACTCATCTGGTATGTTAAGGTCACTAATCATTTTAAATAACCAGCTTATTGCTTTTGTTAAAACAGAATTTCACAGAAACGCACGGAGCTCATAGCACAGTGCAGTTTCAACTCTGTGATTGTGAGATGGTTTGTATAGAGATACCTTGCTTGTGGCAGAAAACTGTCAGACAAATTTAAACAAAAATTTACTGTCTCTCAAATTCTGTAGGGGCCAATTCTCAGCCATCTGGAGTGCAGCCAGCACAAACTCTCTGGCAACCTCACACTCCAATCCAAACAAATAGATAGCCATCCAGGGATTGTGAGGTTTGTTTCCTTACCCCAAAACCCAGCCCACTTTGTTTTGTGTGTTTCTACCAACAAAGGAAACCAGAGCACAAAACAAATTGCATAAAGAAAAAAAAACTGTTTCATAGCCACAAAGGGAATCAAATCCTAAGTCTATGTTGGTAGTGAAACAATGGAAAATGGCAAACAGGTTCAAAACTACTGGGGAATCAACAGTGGAAGAGGGAGAGAGCATGCCAGATATTGATCAGTCAGGGAAGAGTGGCTTAATGTTTGTGAAACTGCCTAACAGCAGGGAGGAGGTAATTTCATAAAATTGCAGCACGTGATTATAACTCCTCGTGCCTGGCAGAGAGGAGGGGGGAGGGGGAGGGGTGGTAGTTAAAATGGAGCAGGGGCCTTTCACTTTTAATCTTTTGTGGGATATGGGCGTCGCTGGCAAGGTCAGCATTTATTGCCCATCCCTAATTTCCCCTTGAGAAGGTGGTGGTGAGCCGCCTTCTTGAACCGCTGCAGTCCGTGTGGTGAAGGTACTCCCACAGTGCTGTTAGGGAGGGAGTTCCAGGATTTTAACCCAGCGACGATGAAGGAATGGTGGTATATTTCCAAGTCATGCTGGTGTGTAACTTGGAGGGGAACTTGGAGATGATCATGTTCCAATGTGTCTGCTGCCCTTCTAGGTGGTAGAGGGCATGGGTTTGGGAGCTGCTGTCAAGGAAGCCTTGGCTAGTTGCTGCAGTGCATCTTGTCGGCGGTACACACTGAAGCCAGGGTGGTGGAGGGACTGACTGTTTAAGGTGGATGGAGTGCTGATCAAGCGGGCTGCTTTGACCTGAATGGTGTTGAGCTTCTTGAGTGTTGTTGGAGCTGCAATTATCAAGGCACATGGAGAGTATTCCCTCACACTCCTGACTTGTGCCTTGTAGGTGATGGAAAGGCTTTGGGGAGTCAGGAGGTGAGACACTCACCGCAGAATACCTAGAGTTGGACCTGCTCTTGTAGCCACAGTATTTATATGGCTGGTCCAATTAATTTTCTGGTCAATGGTGACCCCCAGGATGTTGATGTTGGGGGATTTGGTGATGGTAATGCGGTTAAATGTCACGGGGCGGTGGCTAGACTCTCGGTTGCTGGAGATAGTCATTGCCGGGCACTTACGTGGCGCAAATGTTACTTATGCACTCCATTCCCACCCGAATCTGTCAGCCTGTAATTTAAAAATGCAGGCAGCAAGGACACCCACCCCAAGCCAGCAGGGTCCTCTTTAAACATGAAAATGAGGTGCCAATGACATCAGCAGGGCCTAATCTGTTATTTTTACCGGAGACTGAGGAGGGGGGAGGTGAAGAATGCTGGTAGCTTCCACATCAGGCAAAACCGGTCAGGAGCTGGCTCAAGGGCCAGAAGAGGCCAAGCGAGATAAGCTTTAAAAAAAAAATTTATTTCCTTGCGGACCAGGAGGATGCTGTCGCCCAAGTTCCCACTCGTGCCCGCCAGGCAGGCAGGCAGTGATTCTGCTGCCAGGAGTCGGGGGCCTGAATATTAAAAAGAGGCCTGGGTGTAAAATCTCTCCCGCCCTCGACCTGCAAGTGTGTTGCTTTTCCAGGCCTCTCGCATTAACCGATCCCGCCCTGCGATTAAATCGGAGGTACTTGTGCTTAGCGGAACTTGCGGACCAACCCACCGCCCACTTTTATCATCAGAGAAGTGAATTATATTCTGTAAATATACCAATAGGCTGAAATTGCGCCTGGGGTTGGGGCAGTTGGGCACAGGGATACAGTCCCAAGGTATTTGTACAATATATCGGGTAATTAAAGGCTTCTTGCCATCTTCAGTGTTGCTGGAGTTGGATTTCTTCACACGTCCAGGTATTGCACCAGCTGAAGCGTGATTGCAGCATCAGTTTCATAGACCCTCCCGGAGTGGTTTCCCATTAACAAGATAGATTCCTGTGTCCAAGTGCAAACCAATCTCTCTGATGGAGGTGCTGACCTCTCTCTCACCCCAGCTCTCCTTTGCTCAGGTACTTGTGACCGACTGTGAGCTTGATTAATGGCGCATGGTTCCAAGTTCAGGCAGCTATGAAACCAGGAGGCATCTTCAGAAACTCCCTTACGCCATCTCATCCCAAACATGTATACTTGACAGTTTCTTTGGTCTTTGCTTACACAAATCAATAGACAAGTACAGATGAGTTCGTCCTGCTACGGCACAGATATTCTTAGTTAAAGAGAACTATAATCAATAAAGAAAGAAATATTTCTATAGCACCTTTCATGACCTCAAGATGTCCCAAGGTGCTTTACAGCCAATGAAGAACTTTGAGTACAGTCAATGTTGTAATCTAGAAAATGCGGCAGCAATGTGCACACAGCAAGCTCCCACAAATAGCACTGTGATAATGATCAGCACTGAGATAATCTTTAAAAAAAAAATTTGGCCTGGATTTTGCTGCGAGTGACGAGATGAAGGAGTAGCTTTCGGCATTCACCTCGCGTATAGTTTCCCAGAAACATTTTGCAGGCTTGTCGGTGAAGATTTCTAGTAATCTGACGTCTGATCCAGTGTGGTGCCATCTGCAGGGGATCTGTGGCATCTGTGAGCAAATAAAGCAGCAGAGAGGCTCTTCAACCAATCAGATTGAAGAATCCTCACTAAGCCTCGCAGACTGCAAAGCAGGAAGTAAAAAACAGGAAATGTAAATGACACTTAAATCATTGTATAGGAAGCATAAAGATTGGGACATACACATGGGATTAAGATAGAGGAACAAGAGGAAAACCAAAAAAAATTGTATTTATTTTTAAATCTGCAACATCAATTTTCTTCTGAGGGAATGAGATTTTACATTTGTGAAAAAAACATTCTGGGCCAGAGAGGTTGTTCAGCGGTAATTATCAATTATTAGGCTATTAAAAGCTCAAAATGTTTTCATCCATCTTTATTACTGCAAGTTCATGCTATTACAGTGATTTCTTTGCAGACTCCATCAGCGAAGATGGCAAAAGCACGCCCTATGGAGGAGTAGGGTATCAGCGACAGCAACCTCCAGATTTCCGAGTTTAACTACACATGTGTGGACACCAGAAGTTGCCTTCAGTCTTACCCTGTAATAAGGGCGAGTGCTGGCAGCCTTGCCGTTACTGGTGCAGCATAACCCTGGCCAATGATGTTGGTTGAGGGCATAGATATTGGCCTGGACACTGGGGAGAACTCCCCTGCTCTTCTCCCAAGAGGGATCTTTTATGCCCGCCTGAGGGGGCAGACGGGAACTTGGTTTAATGTCTCAACCGAAAGGTGGCACCTCCGACAGTGCCGCACTCCCTCAGAACTGCACTAGATTTTGTGCTCAAATCTCTGGAATGGGGCTTGAACCCATGACCTTCTGACTCGGAGTGCTACCAACTAAGGGACGGCTGTTATATTTTATACTTTGCCTCCATTTGAGATGCTGCAATTTTGACAACCATGTTCTTTTGCCAAATGAGATGAAAGCAATAGGATAGCCTATTACACTCCCCGCGCCCCCGCCCCCACACTTCCCCCTCCCCCCTCAATATTAAATGCAGATTGCTGAGTAACAGCATGGCAGATTCTTACATAATGAATTGTACGATAACAGTTATGATTGAAGCACAAATTGCAGGCGTTCAATTTCAATAAAACCAATCATTTCCTGCAGCAAAAACGTTTCAGCTGTCGAGCATTACTTGACATGTCGCCGCACAAAATGTTCACATAAAAGAATTTATGAATTTACATGCACATTAGTCATTGTGGCATTTACACAATTATTGATATTTTACTCGTACGCGCTCAGTAATTTTTTTTGAAGTATCAGCTTTTTAACGTATTGAATGGATAGACTTGCTAATAATGGTCTTGGGTCAAAGGCAGAAAATATTTGCCAGTAATGAGCTGCAGTGAAATGACAGACCAGAGAAAACTCGGAGCTGAGAATTATATTTTCTCATCAATGACAAAGATTAATAAGACTCCTGTTCATGAACCTTAAGATCATTCCATTGAGAATTGCAAGGGCTGTCATTTACTCCATATATCATGGTCTTTATTGCAGGCAATTGTAATTGCTGCATTAAACCAAAGTGTTTGGCCTCCACCTCACAACCTGTTTACACAACAGTTGCCAGTTTGAGTTGCTTGCCTAATGTTCCTTGTGTAAATGACACACAGCCATTCACTCCTAACTCATTGTGGCTGCAAAGAAAGAAAAAGTCAGCTGTGGCTCAGTGGGGTAGCACACTCGCCTCTGGGTCAGAAGGTTGCAAGTTCAAATCCCATTCCAGGGACTTATGTGAGCAAATCAATCTAGGCTGACAGTGCAGTGCTGAGGGAGCATTGCACTGTTGGAGGTGCTATCTTTCAGATACGACATTAAACTGAGACCCTGTCTGCTCAGGAGGACATAAAAGATCCCATGGCACTATTTCGAAGAAGAGCAGGGGAGTTATTCCTGGTGACCTGGCCAATGTTTATCCCTCAATCAACACAAAAAGCAGATTATTTTGTCATCATCACATTGCTGTTTGTCGGAGCATACTGTGTGCAAATTGGCTGCCACGTTTCCCACATTATAACGGTAACTACACCCCAAAAGTATTTAATTGACTGTAAAGTGCTTTGAGATGTCCTTGTTGAAAGCGCTATATAAATTGTTAGTCTTTCTTTTCTTTTTTTTTGAGATGTCAGTGGTCATGAAAAGCGCTATTAATAAATGTTAGTCTTTCTTTCTTTAGTGCTCTCCCCATGTGGTACAGCACCACAAAGACCAGGAATGTCCCACAATGATGTCATCACTGTGCGCAGTGCCCTGGACCCTAAATTGGGCATCTCCCCCTGCTGGAGCGCCGGGCTGTTGGCACAGCTCCCCCGCTCCCCAGTGGTCCAGGTAGGACCCCTTTTGTTGCTGCCGAGTATGCAGCTCGGGCTCTTCCCTTCAATTAAGGTAAGACCCCCTCCTCCGCGGCAGCGTTGCTTGGCTCAGTGCGTAGCCCCTCACCCCGCTCCCAACCCGTCCGCCCCACGATGAAAGTGGAGTGCGTTGTTTAGCGCTCCACTTCCTTTCGAGGGCGGTAAACTAATTTCTCGCGCGAGGCGAGACTTCTGCAGCTGGTGCAAAGTCTCCACACTTGACGAGTGATACCAATATTCCCCCCTCAGACTGCAATGGAAGCACTGTGGACATCTGTTCCTATGGAGCCAACAATTTTATCATGAAATGGTTCTCTCGCTGGAACATTTGTGATATCTCAGCTCAGCGATATATCATACTGAACAAAGGAAAAATACACTCCAATTTGTTTTAGAAACTAGAAGTGCACATTATAGACACCAGGCCTTGGCCATGTAACTATGTACAAATCTCAGCATGGAGTACCATGGGCTGCATGTTTCAGAGCAGACTGCAGCTATCAATCGCAATCCATATCTCCACCAAAACTAACGGCAAGCATATTGTGAAGGCTTCAATATTTAAACTGTTAATAACTACAGTTTAAACCGTTAGCTGGCTGAATGAAAACCAGCAGCTGCCAATGTACCAAATGTGAAGTCTGGTGACTACTTGGTGTCACCTGTAGCTTTTGACTAGTTTAAACAGCCAGTGCAAATCTCTTGGTTCTGCAGAATAGGACACTCTCCTTCCTCTTAGACAGTCCTTCGGATCAGGATGACTTGCTTCCACACCAAAAGGGGATGAGTTCACAGGTGTTACAATGAATGACCACATATTCCAGATCCTGAACCACATCCTGAAGGGTGGAAGATGCCTGTGCATGGATTTTTTCTAACGTGTGGTGGCCGTTGCACCCCAGCCACCACACGGGCTTGACAGAGCTAGGTCTTGGTCCAGTGGCAAGGGTTAACCAAGACGACTGGAGACCAGCTCTGCTGCACAGACCTAGTGTGCATATATATCACAGTGTGGGCTGGCCCGTGCTGCCTCTGGGCCCTCACTTCTTCTGGGCCCCAGACTCACGCCTCCCCTGGGCCCCGATCACGTAACTCTGCAATCTCTCGCAGCTCCTGCTGTACCTGCCCATGCTCCAATCAGAGACCTGGATTATGGTGAACAGGGCACACTACAGCTACTACCAAGTCCAGGCCATTAGGCCATTGCAAAACTGCATCACACAGACCTCAATCCCACAGAATGAAGTGGAGCGGAGATTATCTTCCTTTCTCTTTTTATGTAGAATTTACATCACAGAACGAGGTCATTCGGCCCAACTGCTCTGTGCCGGTGTTTATGCTCCACACCAGCCTCCTCCCACCCTATCACCATATCCCTCTATTCCTTGTCCTATTACAATCTCCTTTTGCCTTGCACCATCATCCCTTTGGTCTCTTAATCACTCCTGCCTTCCACCCTATCACAGACCTTCCCTTTTGTTCTTTCCTCCCATCCTCAGCTCTAACTTTTTCCAGTTCTGACAAAGGGTCATCGACCTGAAATGTTAACTTTGTTTCTCTCTCCACAGAAGCTGCCTGACCCGCTGAGTATTTCCAGCATTATCTGTTTTTATTTCAGATTTCCAGCATCTGCAGTATTTTGCTTTTGTCCTTCTGTTCCTTTCTCCCTCATGTGTTTATCTAGCTTCCCCTTAAATGCATTCATATTTGCCTCAATTATTGCCTGTTGTAACAAGTTCCACATTCTAACCTCTGGGTAAAGACATTTCCCCTGAATCCCCACTGGATTTATTGGTGACTATCTTATATTGACGGCCCCTAGTTTTGGATTTCACACAAGTGGAAACATCTTCTCTACATCTACCCTGTCAAACCCCTTCATAATTTTAAAGACCTCTATTAGGTTACCCCTCAGCCTTCTCTTTTCTGTAGGAAAGATCCCCAGCCTGTTCAGCATTTCCTGATAAGTATCTCTCAGTTCTTATATTTATGTCCCATTGCTTTGAACTCTCCCAATTTGTTTTACAGTAAAGCACCCGGAAAATAATCGACCAAAGAAAACAGTAACTAGACAGCCTGTGCCTGAATCAGGCTGTCAATTTAATACTACCAAATGTATGAAGTGAATCAGAGAGCAGGGGAGTGTAAATATGAACCAGATTATCTGATCAGTACTGAGCTGAGGTATCAATGCAGCTTTAGATAGTGGGCTTATTGAACACCTGGATATGATTGTGTTGTGGATCAGTTCGATGAAAGATTTGACTTTGATTTTTGATGCAAAACTACCCTGCTTCAACACCGAGCCAGTGGTATAACTGCTTCAGTCTCAGCACAATTCAGTTTAACAGACGCGCCGTGCAATTAGGTGGAGGAAGTAAATCTCATCCTATTTCAGCTTCTGCTGGCCCCAGATTAACCACGACTGGTGGGACTATCTCAATATTGCCCAATGTGCCAAGTCAGTTAGACGACGGCAGAGTGTAGATAAGAAACCGATTATCCGATCAAAGCTGAGCCGAGGTGTCACTGCAGCATTATGCAGTAATCACAACAACTGCTAATGTTGTATCAGACTTCAATCCCACTGAAGAGTTGCTTTTTGTTAATTTTCAACAAATGGCATTCTGAAGGGTTATCCCCCCCGCCCTCCCTAATAAGTGAGTTATCTAATATTTCAAACACAGGAAAGTTGGAATTTAATTGTTATTCATTAATGGAATGTGAGAGTCACTGGCCAGGCCAGCATTTATTGCCCATCCCTAATTGCCCTTGGGAGGTGGTGGTGAGCCGCCTTATTGAACAGCTGCAGTCCGCGTGGCGAGGAAGAAAAAAAGACTTGCAGTTATATCTTTCTTCTTAGGCAGTCGTATCGAGGATGACTTGCTTTCACACCAAAAAGAGATGAGTTCACAGGTGGTTCAATGAAGGACCTAATATTCCAGGTCCCGAACCACATCTTGAAGGGCGGAAGATGCCTGTACATGGATTTGTTTAACGTGTGGTGACCATTGCACACCAGCCACCACAGGGCTTGACAGAGCTAGGTCTTGGTCCAGTGGCAAGGATTAACCAAGATGACTGGCGACCAGCTTTGCTGCACGGACCTAGTGCGTACACATATCGCAGTGTGGGCTGGCCCATGCTGCCCATGGGCCCTCGCTTCAGCTGGGCCCCGAACTCTCGCCTCTCCTGGGCCCCGATCACGTCGCTCTGCAATCTCTCAGCGCTCCTTCACTCCAACCTCTTTATATAGCGCCTTTCATGACCACTGGACGTCTCAAACTGCTTTTCAGCCAATGAATTAGTTTTGGAGTGCAGTCACTGTTGTAATGTGGAAAACATGACAGCCAATTTGCGCATAAGCAAGCTCCCACAAACAGCAATGTGATAATGTTCAGATAATCTGTTTTTTGTTTATGATGATTGAGGGATAAATATTGGCCAGGATAACTCCCCTGCTCTTCTTCGAAATAGTACCATGGGATCTTTTATGTCCACTTGAGAGAGCAAACGGGGCCTCGGTTTAATGTTTCATCCAAAAGACGACACCTCTAACAAAGCAGCGCTCCCTCAGCACTGCACTGGAGTGTCAGCGTAGATTTTATTTTGTGTTCAAGTCTCTGGAATGGGACTGAACCCACAACCTTCTGACTCAGAGGTGAGAGTGCTACCTACTGAGCCTCAGCCACTGTTGGAATATTGTTCGTGTCCTCTACCATAAAGACTGGTACAAAATATTTGAGGGATTATTTTTCAATAGTGGAGTGTCACGATATGAAGTGCAGTTTTGCAGAATACATGTTCCCTTTTCTTCTTTGCTTTGCATGTTAAAAGTACAGCCCTGCCTGTGATAAGATCCTTTTGTGCAATTAACACTTTGAACGGTCCAACCGCCAAATTAATGCTTTTTGTTAAATGAATTGAAGCCGACTGTGAAGATCAAAGTTAGCAAAATGCACATTCTTATGCAGAATAATCTGAGCGGGATGAACAGCTGTTTGTTGGCCTCACTTCTTAGTGTGGCTGCTTGTTAAGTGATCTTTATGCAGGCTTCAGAATGAATAAAAACTCATTAAGATCACTCAAATGAAATAAATTAGAGCCTTCAGTGGGATGTAGAGCTCCAGTTAAGCATGATGCATGTGAGGGAGTGTGAGAGTGTATTATACCATGGAGTCCTGAAGAAAGTTAATACACTATCCCACATCACAATTACCATTGCTTTTTGGCAGCAGAACAGAGATAATGCTACAATCTACTCACTCTTAACTTTTGTACATAAAATGCTTTGAAAGTTCTGCTTCTTTGTAGGGGTTTGATAGGCCATTTCAGAGGGCAGTTAAAAGTCAACCACATTGCTACGGATCTGGAATCACATATAAGCCAGACCGAGTAAGGACAGCAGATTTCTTTCCCTAAAGAACATTAGTGGGTTTTTACGACAATCCGATAGTTTCATGGTCTTCATTACAGACTCTAGCTTTTCAGTTGAGCTTTATTTCATTAACTGAATTTAAATTCCCCAGCTGCCGTGGTGGGATTTAACTCGTGTCTCCAAATCATTAGTCCAGACCACTAGATTATTAGCCTACTAACATAACCACTATGCTACCGCACCATACTAAAAGGAAATTGAATCATTGGATAGTTCATTCGAATCATGAATCATTCGAATAAAACTTTGTACACTAGTGAACAGGCAGAACTTTCAAAGCATTTTATGTACAAAAGTTAAGAGTGAGTAGATTGTAGCATTATCTCTGTTCTGCTGCCAAAAAGCAATGGTAATTGTGATGTGGGATAGTGTATTAACTTTCTTCAGGACTCCATGGTATAATACACTCTCACACTCCCTCACATGCATCATGCTTAACTGGAGCTCTTTACATCCCACTGAAGGCTCTAATTTATTTCATTTGAGTGATCTTGATGAGTTTTTATTCATTCTGAAGCCTGCATAAAGATCACTTAACAAGCAGCCACACTAAGAAGTGAGGCCACAAACAGCTGTTCATCCCGCTCAGATTATTCTGCATAAGAATGTGCATTTTGCTAACTTTGATCTTCACAGTCGGCTTCAATTCATTTAACAAAAAGCATTAATTTGGCAGTTGGACCGTTCAAAGTGTTAATTGCACAAAAGGATCTCATCACAGGCAGGGCTGTACTTTTAACATGCAAAGCAAAGAAGAAAAGGGAACATGTATTCTGCAAAACTGCACTTCATATCGTGACACTCCACCATTGAAAAATAATCCTGCAAACTCCTGAACAGGTTTGTAAAATAAAAGTAGCTGGTCTAATAGCCAATTGTTCGAAATTATGCCTAAAAATGCATATGGTTATGCAAATGAAACTGTGACGCAAATAGTACTGTGTTTAAATGATTATATGTTTTTGTTCGAGACAAGTAAGGGGTTACATAAGAACATAAGGAATAGGAGCAGGAGTACACGATTTGGCCCCTCGAGCCTGCTCCGCCATTCATAAGATCATCTGATCTTGGCCTCAACGCCACTTTCCTGCCCGCTCCCCATAACCCTTCACTCCCTTATCATTCAAAAATCCATCTATCGCCACCTTAAATATATTCAATGACCCAGCCGCCACAGCTCTCTGGGGTAGAGAATTCCAAAGATTCACGACCTTCTGAGAGAAGAAATTCCTTCTCATTTCCATTTTAAATGGGCGACACCTTATTCTGAAATTTTGCCCACTAGTTCTAGATTACCCCATGAGGGGAAACATCCTCTTTGCATCTACCCTGTCCAGCCCTCTCAGAATCGAATATGTTTCAATAAGATCACCTCTCATTCTTCTAAACTCCAAGGAATATAGGCCTAAACTGCTCAATCTTTCTTTATAATACATCCCCTTCATCTCAGGAATCAACCTCATGAACCTTCTCTGAACTTCCTCCAAGGCAAGTATATCCCTCCTTAAATAAGGAGACCAAAATTGTACACAGTACTCCAGGTGTGGTCTCACCAACACCTTGTACAGTTGTAGCAGGACTTCCCTACTTTTATACTCCATCCCTCTTGCATTAAAGGCCAACATTCCATTTGCCTTCCTAATTACTTGCTGTAGCTGCATTAGGGTTAAGATATAAGTTATGTTTTATTGGAACTGCATAAGTTTCATTTTCCTGAAAATAAGTATGAGAGACTTTAGCCTTGGGAGGAGAGGATGGAAAAGATAAGAGGGATCCAGATGGATTGGCCTGCAAAACTGTATAAACAAGAAAGCATGTGTAATGGTTGTGAGAAGACCCCTGACATATGCGGGATCACAGGAGGGTTGGCCTTTTTCTATGGCTTAAACAAAGAACTCGACACGCCATTGAGCACCTTATTTTAAGGGGAACCTCTATAGGTTCAATGTTCCTGACCATATTCTACCCCAGGCCCACCCCTAAAAAGAGAATAAAAGGAAGAGCCCTTAGCACAGATGGTGAAGTAAGGACTCTTGAGAGTGGATTTAATGCTGACTTTGGTCTAACATTCTTGGGCAGTTTGGAGAGAGAGAGGAAGAAGTAGAGCTGTTTACGCACACCAGACATCTGTCTGAACAGGTCCGGTACCAGCTACTTGTCACAGTCGAATGTTTTTGCTGTATAACGAATGTGTTGTATTCTTTCCTAAACTCTGATTAAACACAACATACCCACCGTATTGGTTTGCACTCGATTCTGATTATTTGAAATATGAGAGATACGTTAATCGCAACATAATTCTTCTCTCATCTCCAACCAATAAACTCTCTTTTTTTCCAACCTTCTTAGCTGTCAGTTTTACAGCAGTTGTTATTCCTCCAAACTTTCCTCTCTCGTTCCTCATAAGTAGTGTCGAATCCAAACCCCCTGGACCTCTGGGAGTAAGGTTAACCTTCCCTCAAGGCCTTCACATCCCAAGACCAAGCCCTCAGCACTAGCCCTAGTCACTGCGAGGACATCAGAATTGGTTGATTAAACTGGCTGTAAAAGAACAGTGAGCTGCGGGCCATCAATGATGGCAAGGAACCTAACCCAAAGGCAAAGGCGACTGGGTGAGGCCCATTGCACAGGAGCCTTCGTCAGCCATCGTTGTAGTGAGGCCAATGATCAAGAATTGGGTGGGGAGATTCAGGCAGAGGATTAGGAATAGGGTTGGCAGGCGGGCAGAGAATCAAGAATAGGGTGGGCAGAGCATCTGGATTAGTGTTGGAGGGCAAGCAGGGTGTCAGAAATAGGGTTGGCAGGCTGACAGAATATCTGGAGGGTTGGAGGGTGGGCAAAGCATCAGGTGGATGGCGAGAAGTCAACACTACTTCCCCAATATTTAACCTGAGTTATCATGCAAGCTTAGTGCAGCCTAGGAGTCTTTCCAAAATCTTGGTTTCCCTTGGCTGGAGTGTCTAGAACTAGAGGGCACAGTCTCAGGATAAGGGGTCGGCCATTTAAGACTGAGATGAGCAGGAATTTCTTCACTCAGACGGTTGTTAATCTTTGGAATTCTCTGCCCCAGAGGGCTGTGGATGCTGGAAATCTGAACTAGAAACAGAAATGAGGGAAACACTCAGCAGGTCAGGCAGCATCTGTAGTTGGAGGAAGATAGGGGCAGTTAAACATTAACCCTACCTTGCACTCTCCACAGATGCTGTATGAACAGCCGAGTGTTTCCAGCATTTTCGGTTTTGCTTGCTGATTTCTAGCTTTGCCTATACCTGCTGGCTTTGAGGGAGGCAAAGGAGGATTATTAGTGTTTTGTGACCATTACTTCCCGAACGTGATCTACTCCACTGCGAACTGGTGCAACATGTTGCTTTCACATTTATGGATTTGTTTTATTGAATGGCGGAGCAGGCTCGAAGGGCTGTAGGGCCTACTCCTGCTCCTAATTTTTATGATCTTATGCTGTCTACTCACTCTGCCTCCTCCCTGCCCTCACTTTGCTAAAATCAAGACTCAAGCATTATCACTCTCCCTCAATCTTTCCCAGAACACGAATCTGAGGAATTCCTTGCCACTCTGCGTTTTCTCTTCCTTGTATCATCGACAGGTTTTTGAAATCCAAGCTCGGGATCACCTGATCGCTACTTCCCGATTCCTCTCATTTTCGCGGCCACTTCCCAATACTGACATCTCCCTTCACCCATGGTCCTTACCCTTTCCCTGGGTCTCTCAACAAAAGAAAAACTAAACACTGCCTCTCAATGGTTACTGGGCGCCAGCATTCCCGAATCAGTCCACGCACTGCCATTGAATTAACAGCTTAACATTGGCACAGAAACAACAGAAGACCCTCCTTTGGCTTGTATGCCATCCTAATGCCAAACTTCCGCTTTCGAGAACAAAAAAGTCACAATACTGTGGATGCTGGAAATCTGAACTAGAAACAGAAATGAGGGAAACACTCAGCAGGTCAGGCAGCATCTGTAGTTGGAGGAAGATAGGGGCAGTTAAACATTAACCCTACCTTGCACTCTCCACAGATGCTGTATGAACAGCCGAGTGTTTCCAGCATTTTCGGTTTTGCTTTCTGATTTCTAGCTTTGCCTATACCTGCTGGCTTAATGGTAGGCAAAGGAGGATTATTAGTGTTTTGTGACCATTACTTCCCGAACGTGATCTACTCCACTGCGAACTGGTGCAACATGTTGCTTTCACATTTATGGATTTGTTTTAAGAACTTTAAATAGAACGTGGAGAGCACTTAGCAGCAGGTTACTGATCTTCCCATTTTCTCCTTTTACAAAGCTACTAAAATGGGATTTGATTCACTTCACTCCTTAACGGTGTGCTTTTACCCACTTGGAAATTTGCGGGACTGCGGTAAACGGGGAATGGGAAGGGGAGGTCATAGGGGGGAAAAGTGAGAGGCAAAACAAAGAAAGTATCTGCAATCATATGGCACCTTTTATGACCTCAGGACATCCCAAAGCTCTTCAAAGCTTTGTATATTACTCTTCGTGTAGTCACTGTTGTAATGTAGGGAAATGCCAATTTGCGCATAGCAACAGCCCACATACAGCAATATTAGTGATGTTGGTTGAGGAATAACTGTTGGCCAGAACACCAGGAGCACTGCCCTGATCATCTTAAAGTAGTGCCATGGGAGCTTATATGTGCACCTCAGGACCTCGGTTTAATGTTTCATCTGAAAGACAGCACTGGCAACAGTGCCGCACTCCCTCAGTACCGCACTGGAGCATCAGTTAAGTGTAGGTGCTTGAGTCCTGGAGTGGGACTTGAACCCACAACTTTCTGACTCAGAGGCGAGCGTACTATCCACTGAGCCAAGGCCGACGCCTCAAACATCAATGCTGTAGCATTATTACAAATAGCTGCTGTATTCTCTATATTTCTTCAGTAAATGGGAGGGAAGGCGGGGGGGGGGGGGGGGGGGGGGAGAGGGGGGGTGGTGGAAGGAGTAGGTCATTTCTTCTGGACCTCAGAGACTCTTAAGTGGGATACCCCTCCCTTCTCGGCCACTCCATGACATCACTAACAGGAAGCATCCCCATGCATCACAGAGCAGCTCCAGTCGGCAATAGGGTCTTGCAACTTCAAACCAACCTGTGAGTTGATACAGGCTCATGAGAATTTTTTGAGTATGTAGCAAGCCCAACACGAGAGGGGGCGGTCTTGGATTTAGTTTTGGGGAATGAAGCTGGGCAGGTTGAAGGGGTATTAGTGGGGGAGCACTTGGGTGCCAGTGACCATAATTCAGTCAGATTCAAGTTGGTTATGGATCAGGACAAGAATAGGCCTGGAATAAAAGTTCCAATTTGGGGAAAAGCTTATTTTGCTAAGTTGAGGAGTGATTTGGCCACAGTGGACTGGAAACAGCTACTTGTGGGTAAATCAGTGTCGGAACAGTGGGAGGCATTCAAGGAGAAGATCCAAAAGGCTCAGGCCAAACATGTGCCCTTAAAGAAAAAGGCTGGGAAAAATAATTCTAGAGCTCCCTAGATGTCTGGGGACTTACAGGGGAGGATTAAGAAAAAAAGGGACGCTTATGTCATGGACCAACGGCTAAACACTTTAGAATCTTTAGAGGAATATAGGAAGTTAAGAGGCAAAATTAAAAAGGATATTAGGAATTCTAAGAGAGAGCATGAGAAATTCTTGGCCAGTAAAATTAAGGAAAACGCTAAGATGTTCTATAAATATATTAAGAGTGAGAGGATAACTAAAGAAAGGGTAACGCCTATTAGAGACCATGAGGGTAATCTTTGTGTGGAGGCGGAAGATGTTGGTAGGGTTCTTAACGAATATTTTGCATCTGTTTTCACAAAGGAAAGGGTAATGCAGATACTGCTATCGAAGAGGAGTGTGATATTCTGGATGAAATAAATATAGTGAGAGAAGAAGTATCAACCTTTGAAAGTAGATAGGTCCTCAGGCCCGGATGAAATGCATCCCAGGCTGTTGAGCGAAGTAAAAGAGGAAATAGCAGAGGCCTTGACCATCATTTTCCAGTCCTCTTTGGATCTGGGCATGGTGCCAGAGGATTGGAGGACTGCTAATGTAGTACCCTTGTTTAAGAAGGGAGAAAGGGATAGGCCGAGTAATTACAGGCCTGTCAGCCTAACCTCAGTGGTGGGAAAATTATTGGAAAAAATCCTGAAAGACAGGATAAATCTGCATTTGGAAAGGCAAGGATTAATTAGGGACAGTCAGCACGGATTTGTTATGGGAAGATCGTGTTTGACTAACCTGATTGAATTTTTTTTAGGAGGTAACCAAGAGGGTCGATGAGGGTATGCATACGATGTGGTATATATGGACTTTAGCAAGGCTTTTGATAAGCTCCTACATGGTAGACTGGTCATGAAGGTTAAAACCCATGGGATACAGGGCAAAGTGGAAAGTTGGATCCAAAATTGGCTTGGAGGTAAGAAGCTAAAGGCAATGATTGATGGATGTTTTTGTGACTGGAAGGATGTTTCCAGTGGGGTACCGCAGGGCTCAGTACTGGGTCCCTTGCTTTTTGTGGTTATATATCAATGATTTAGATTTGAATATAGGGAGTATGATTAAAAAGTTTGCAGACAACACTAAAATTGGCTGTGTGGTTGATAATGAAGAGGAAAGTCATGGGCTGCAGGAGGATATCAATCTACTGGTCAGGTGGGCAGAGCAGTGGCAAATGGAATTTAATTCAGAGAAGTATGAGGTGATGCACTTTGGGAGGGCTAATAAGGAACGGGTATACACATTAAGCGGTAGGCCATTTAATAGTGTAGATGAAAAAAGGGACCTTGGCGTGCTTATCCACAGATCCCTGAAAGTAGCAGGCCAGGTGGATAAGGTGGTTAAGAAGGCATATGGAATGCTTGCCTTTATTGGCCGAGGCATAGAATATAACAGCAGGGAGGTTATGCTTAAATTGTATAATGCTTTGGTTCGGCCACAGCTGGAGTACTGTGTGCAGTTGTGGAAGGACATGATTGCACTAGAGAGGGTGCAGAGGAGATTTACTAGGATGCTGCCTGGAATGGAGAATCTTAGTTATGAGGACAGATTGGATAGGCTGGGTTTGTTCTCATTGGAACAGAGGAGGTTGAGAGGAGACCTCATTGAAGTGTACAAAATATTGAGGGGCCTGGACATAGTGGATAGTAAGGGTCTATTTCCATTGGTGGAGGGGTCTATTACGAGGGGGCATAGTTTTAAGGTGGTTGGTGGAAGGTTTAGAGGGGATTTGAGGGGGGGGGGTGCTTCTTTGTGCAGAGGGTTGTGGGGATCTGGAACTCGCTGCTTGGAAGAGTGGTAGACGCAGAAACCCTCACCACTTTTAAGAGATGGTTGGATGGGCACTTAAAGTACAGTAACCTGCAGGGTTACAGACCTAGAGCTGGTAATTGGGATTAGACTGGATGACATAGAAATATAGAAACATAGAAAATAGGTGCAGGAGTAGGCCATTCGGCCCTTCTAGCCTGCACCGCCATTCAATGAGTTCATGGCTGAACATTCAACTTCAGTACCCCATTCCTGCTTTCTCGCCATACCCCTTGATCCCCCTAGTAGTAAGGACCTCATCTAACTCCTTTTTGAATATATTTAGTGAATTGGCCTCAACAACTTTCTGTGGTAGAGAATTCCACAGGTTCACCACTCTCTGGGTGAAGAAGTTCCTCCGCATCTCGGTCCTAAATGGCTTACCCCTTATCCTTAGACTGTGACCTCTGGTTCTGGACTTCCCCAACATTGGGAACATTCTTCTTGCATCTAACCTGTCTAACCCCGTCAGAATTTTAAATGTTTCTATGAGGTCCCCTCTCATTCTTCTGAACTCCAGTGAATACAAGCCCAGTTGATCCAGTCTTTCTTGATAGGTCAGTCCCGCCATCCCGGGAATCAGTCTGGTGAACCTTCGCTGCACTCCCTCAATAGCAAGAATGTCCTTCCTCAGGTTAGGAGACCAAAACTGTACACAATACTCCAGGTGTGGCCTCACCAATGCCCTGTACAACTGTAGCAACACCTCCCTGCCCCTGTACTCAAATCCCCTTGCTATGAAGGCCAACATGCCATTTGCTTTCTTAACCGCCTGCTGCACCTGCATGCCAACCTTCAATGACTGATGTACCATGACACCCAGGTCTCTTTGCACCTCCCCTTTTCCTTTTGTTGGACAACGCAGATATAATGTTAAGTACTGCAGGGAATAGAATATGGCTAGGGTGATCTCCATGTCCAGTTTTGATCGCCTGGATGGGTCGGAGAGGAATTTTTCAGATTTTTTCTCCCTAAATTGGCCTGGGTTTTTATCTGGTTTTTGCCTTTCCCAGGAGATCACATGGCTCCGCTTGGGGTGGAGTGTAGAATGTTTCAGTATAAGGAGTGTCACAGTTGTGTGAGGCGGAATGGTTGGGCTAGGTGCTCTTTGCCTTTCCATCATTGTTCATAGGTTTATATGTAACCTTTAGGGCTGCTGACCAAGGGCCGTGCGGCTCTTTGTCAGCCAGCGCGGACACGATGGGCTGAAATGGCCTCCTTCTCCGCTGTAAATTTTTATGTTTCTATGAGACCCCAGGAAACCAAGCTAACAGATGGGAAGGGAGAGCTCCAAGCCATTGATTTAGTTTTGCAAAGTGCTGGAACGGTGCGAGCAGTGGACTAAGCTATGACTTTAAACAGATACAGGAAGCAGTTCTCTGACATCCATGGGCAGAGCTGTAGGATATCAATTACAAGTGCATGGGACCGTAAATGAAGATGTTGCAGCTCATTGTGCACAGCAGCCTGGGAGACATTCACAGCCCCTCTGTGCAGTCTACTCGGGTAAACATATCACATAGTTATTTCAAACAAATAAAGCCACTGAACTCTTGCTCTGACATTCAGAGTCAACGGACTGGAATTTCCCGGAGTGTTTTGGCATAATATGGCTCAGGAGCAGAGTTTCCCCCCCTACTCCACCACCCGAGGAAATTCCCGCATGACTGATTTATGCTGGTGTTATTCCGAAACATCGCTCACGTGACTTTCCTCTTTCATGTTCACCAAAACCCCACTTGGCTCATTAACATAGCCCCCACCAAACCCCCCTCGCCCCCCCCATGCATATATGCCAGATCTGAACAGGTGCAAATTTACATCCAACATTTTAGGCTCAGTAGGACCTGAAGTCTCTATTTCCTTTGAGTTTTTGTAGCTTTATCTTACTGAGACCTCCACTGTATTTTGAATGCTTATTTATGGCATCACAATCCGTTACATTAAAAACAGAAGAGCTTTGCACAATGGCACTGTTACACACCATGCTGAATATGTATAAAAGACAGCTTCAAATTTTAATTTTCAGTATATAAATAAGAGAGACAGCATATGTTCTGCGCTTTCCTTGAGCCTCGATTGCACTGAATTCTGCTTGTTTTACACCAGTTTTTTACATCTGGGCAGATGCTAACAAGATTCTCAGCAAATTTCGGACAAGCTGCCATCGACAAGATTGGCATAGAAACCGGAGTAAATTCTGGCGAATCAAATGGTGAAAATTCCAGCCGCACCAAGGATAGCGTTACTGTGAAGCTGAAAGCGCTTTGCAAGGATGCTGAACTTTTCAAAAATTCATTCACAGGATGTGGGCATCGCTGGCAAGGCCCGTATTTATTGCCCATCCCTAATTGCTCTCGAGTGGCTCGCTGGACCATTTCAGAGGGCAGTTAAGATTCCACCACATTGCTGTGGGTCCGGAGTCACATGTAGGCCAGACCGAGTAAAGACGGCAGATTTGCTTCCCTAAAGGACATGAGTGAACCAGATGGGTTTTTAGGACAATCCGATAGTTTCATGGTCATCATTACTGATACTTTATTCCAGATTTATTCCTCAGCTGCCATGGTGGGATTTGAACTCATGTCCCCGGATTATTAGTCCGGGTCGAGAGTCAGCGGCAGTTGGCGAGAGGTGGGAGCAGCATCGGAGCGGCCTATAAAGGCGTACCGGTGCAGTTACAGCGGGAGAGAAAGCAAAAAAGAAGTAGAAAGGAATCAAAAGGTGACGTCACAGCCAATGTGGTAAGTGATTGGCTGGTGATTGGTGAGTAGCTTTTCTTTTTATTTTTATATCAGTAAGTAAATTGTAACTTTGTTATTACCAATTTAAGGGTATCTAAGGGTTAAGTCATGGCAGGAGAGATCGATCACGTGATATGCTCCTCCTGTGCCATGTGGGAACTCATGGACGCTTCCGGTGTCCCTGACGACTACGTGTGTAAGAAGTGTATCCGCCTCCATCTCCTGATGGACCGCGTTGCGGAATTGGAGCTGAGGGTGGATTCACTCTGGAGCATCCACGATGCTGAGAATGACATAAGTGGCACGTGTAGTGAGTTGGTCTTACCGCATGAGAAGGATCCACAGCCAGCTAGGGAATGGAAGACCAGCAGGAAGAGTAGTACAAAGAAGGTAGTGCAGGGGTCCCATCTGGTCATTCCCCTGCAAAACAGATACACTGTTTTGAGTGCTGTTGAGGGAGATGACTCATTAGGGGAGAACAACAGCAGCCAAGTTCATGGCACCGTGGCTGGCTCTGTTGTACAGGAGGGCATAAAAAAGGGTGGGAGAGCGATAGTGATAGGGGATTCAATCATAAGGGGAATAGATAGGCATTTCTGCGGCCGCAATCGAGACTCCAGGATGGTATGTTGCCTCCCTGGTGCAAGGGTCAAGGATGTCTCCGAGCGAGTGCAAGACATTCTGAAATGGGAGGGAGAACAGCCAGTTGTCGTGGTGCACATTGGTACCAACGACATAGGTAAAAAAAGGGATAAGATCCTACGAGACGAATTTAAGGAGCTAGGAGTTAAATTAAAAAGTAGGACCTCAAAAGTAGTAATCTCGGGATTGCTACCAGTGCCACGTGCTAGTCAGAGTAGGAATCGCAGGATAGCGTGGTTTGAGCAGTGGTGCAGCAGGGAGGGATTCAAATTCGTGGGGCATTGGAACAGGTTCTGGGGGAGGTGGGACCAGTACATAGAAACATAGAAACATAGAAAATACTTGCAGGAGTAGGCCATTCGGCCCTTCTAGCCTGCACCGCCATTCAATGAGTTCATGGCTGAACCGGACGGTCTGCACTTAGGCAGGAACGGAACCAATGTCCTAGGGGGAGTGTTTGCTAGTGCTGTTGGGGAGGAGTTAAACTAATATAGCAGGGGGATGGGAACCAATACAGGGAGACAGAGGGAAACAAAAAGGAGACAAAAACAAAAGACAGAAAAGAGATGAGTAAAAGTGGAGGGCAAAGAAACCAAAGGCAAGAAACAAAAAGGGCCACTGAATATAAAAGGGCTGCAGCAAGGGTAAAAACTAAAAATCATGGTTTAAAAACAAGGATGAAAACACTCTACCTAAATGCACGCAGCATTAGAAATAAAGTAAATGAGTTGACGGCACAAATCATTACAAATGGGTATGATTTGATGGCCATTACAGAGACATGGTTGCAAGGTGGCCAGGACTGGGAATTAAACGTACAGGGGTATCTGACGATTCGGAAAGATAGGCAGGAAGGGAAGGGAGATGGGGTAGCTCTGTTAATAAGGGATGATATCAGGGCAGTTGTGAGGGATGATATTGGCTCCAATGAACAAAATGTTGAATCATTGTGGGTGGAGATTAGAGATAGTAAGGGGAAAAAGTCACTGGTCGACGTAGTTTATGGGCCACCAAATAATAACTTCATGGTGGGGCGGGCAATAATCAAGGGAATAATGGAGGCATGTGAAAAAGGAACGGCAGTAGTTATGGGGGATTTTAACCTACATATCGATTGGTCAAATCAAATCGCATGGGGTAGCCTGGAGGAGGAATTCATAGAATGCATACGGGATTGTTTCTTAGAACAGTATGTAACAGAGCCTACAAGGGAGCAAGTCATTTTGGATCTGGTCCTGTGCAATGAGACAGGAAAAATAAATGATCTCCTCGTAAAAGATCCTCTCGGAATGAGTGATCACAATATGGTTGAATTTGTAATACAGATTGAGGATGAGGAAGTTGTGTCAGAAACGAGCGTACTATGCTTAAACAAAGGGAACTACAGTAGGATGAGGGCAGAGTTGGCTAAAGTAGACTGGAAACAAGGACTAAATGGTGGCACAATTGAGGAACAGTGGAGGACTTTTAAGGAGCTCTTTCAAAATGCGCAACAAAAATATATTCCAGTGAAAAAGAAGGGTGGCAAGAGAAGAGATAACCAGCCTTGGATAACCAAGGAAATAAAGGAAAGTATCAAATCAAAGACCAATGCGTATAAGGTGGCAAAGGTTAGTGGGAAACTAGAGGATTGGGAAGATTTTAAGCAACAGCAAAGAATGACTAAAAAAGCAATAAAGAAAGGGAAGATAGATTACGAAGGTAAACTTGTGCAAAACATAAAAACAGATAGTAAAAGCTTTTACAGATATATAAAACGGAAAAGAGTGACTAAAGTAAATGTTGGTCCCTTAGAAGATGAAAAGGGGGATTTAATAATGGGAAATGTGGAAATGTGGAAATGGCTGAGACCTTAAACAATTATTTTGCTTCCGTCTTCACAGTGGAAGACACAAAAACCATGCCAAAAATTGCTGGTCATAGGAATGTGGGAAGGGAGGACCTTGAGATGATCACTATCACTAGGGAGGTAGTGCTGGACAGACTAATGGGATTGAAGGTAGACAAGTCCCCTGGTCCTGATGAAATGCATCCCAGGGTATTAAAAGAGATGGCGGAAGTTATAGCAGATGCATTTGTTATAATCTACCAAAATTCTCTGGACTATGGGGAGGTACCAGCGGATTGGAGAGCAGCTAATGTAACGCCTCTGTTTAAAAAAGGGGGCAGGCAAAAGGCAGGTAACTATAGGCCGGTTAGTTTAACATCTGTAGTGGGGAAAATGCTTGAAACTATCATTAAGGAAGAAATAGCTGGACATCTGGATAGGAATAGTGCAATCAAGCAGACGCAGCATGGATTCATGAAAGGGAAATCATGTTTAACTAACTTACTGGAATTATTTGAGGATATAACGAGCATGGTGGATAGAGGTGTACCGATGGATGTGGTGTATTTAGATTTCCAAAAGGCATTCGATAAGGTGCCACACAAAAGGTTACTGCAGAAGATAAAGGTACGCGGAGTCAGAGGAAATGTATTAGCATGGATAGAGAATTGGCTGGCGAACAGAAAGCAGAGAGTCGGGATAAATGGGTCCTTTTCCGGTTGGAAATCAGTGGTTAGTGGTGTGCCACAGGGATCAGTGCTGGGATCACAACTGTTTACAATATACATAGATGACCTAGAGGAGGGGACAGAGTGTAGTGCAACAAAATTTGCAGATGACACTAAGATTAGTGGGAAAGCGGGTTGTGTAGAGGACTCAGAGAGGCTGCAAGGAGATTTGGATAGGTTAAGCGAATGGGCTAAGGTTTGGCAGATGGAATACAATGTCGGAAAGTGTAAGGTCATCCACCTTGGGAAAAAAAACAGTAAAAGGGAATATTATTTGAATGGGGAGAAATTACAACATGCTGTGGTGCAGAGGGACCTGGGGGTCCTTGTGCATGAAACTCTTTTAGAGTTTATCTGTAAAACAAAACATTAAACCGTGCCACCCGACCTGGGTGACACACCAGACATTTACAAGGCCCTTTTTTTCCTTTTTTTTTTGTGTTTTTCTTTTTTTTGTTTTTTTTTGGGCACTAAAATCACAATTTTTCCCCAGTGCCCCCTATAAAGGGAAGGGGGACACTAAAAGCACCGGCAATTAAAACAAATTAAACTTTAAAACGTAAAATCAAATTAAAATTTGGTTGCCGGGCGTGATGATGCACTCCAGTCCCTCCGGTGCCCACCTCTCGCGGAAGGCCGCCAGCGTACCGGTGGACA
>NC_091990.1:54979583-55083585 GCF_044704955.1 Pristiophorus japonicus
TGCACTGGCAATGCAGGGGCAATACACAGACAATACATGGGCAATGCACTGGCATTGCACGGGCAATACACTAACAATATATGGGCAATACTTGGGCAATGCACTGCCAATGCACGGGCAATATACGGGCAATATACGGGCAATAGACGGGCAATGCACTGGCAATACAATAGCAATGCACTGGCAATGCACTTGCAATGCACGGGCAATGCACAGGCAATGCACTGGCAATGCACGGGCAATGCACGGGCAATACACGGGCAGTACATGGGCAATGCACTACGCAATGCACTGGCAATATATGGGCAATGCACTGGCAATGCACTGGCACTACACGGCTATACCCAGGCAATACACAGGCAATACACAGGCAATGCACGGACAATACACGGCAAAGCACTGGCAATGCAAGGGCAATGCAGGGGCAATGCAGGGGCAATACACGGGCAATACATGGGCAATTCACTGGCAATGCACTGGCAATGCACGGGCAATACACTGGCAATATATGAGCAATGCAGGGGAAATGCACTGCCAATGCACGGACAATGCAAGGGTAATGCACGGGCAACAAAGGGCCAATACACAGGCAATACACGGGCAATTCACTGACAAAACACGGGCAATATATTGGCAGCGCACTGGCGATGCAATGGCAATGCACGGGCAATGCACGGGCAATACACAGTCAACACATGGGCAATGCACAGGCAATACATGTGCAATATACTGGCAATGCACGGGCAATACACGGGCAATGCACTGGCAGAAATACAGGGAATACACGGGCAATACATGGGCAATACATGGGCAATGCACTGGGCAATGCACAGGCAATTCACGGGCGATGCACTGGCAATGCACTGGCAATGCACGGGCAATACATGTGCAATACATTGACAGTGCACTGGCATTACACGGGCAATAGACGGGCAATACATGGGCAATGCACTGGTAATGCACAGACAATACACAGGGCAATGTACTGGCAATGCACTGGCAATAGACTGGCAATACATGGATGATTCACTGGGCAATGCACTGGCAATACATGGGCAACACACAGGCAATGCACTGGCAATTCACTGGCAACACACAGGCAATGCACGGACATTACATGGCAATACACGGACAATACACGGGCAATGCACTGGCAACACACGGATAAAACGCGGATAATACACGGGCAATGGACGGGCAATATACCGGCAATGCATTGGCAATGCCTTGGCAATGCACTGGGCAGTTCACTGGGAAATGCACTTGTAATGAACTGGCAATACACGGGCAATACATGGGCATTGCACCGGCAATGCATGGGCAATACACGTGCAATGTACTGGCAATGCACGGGCAATGCACTGGCAATGCACCGGCAATGTACTGCCAATGCACGGGCAATACACCGGCAATGCACTGGCGATGCACTAGTGATACATGGGCAATGCACGGGTGATTCATTGGGCAATGCACTGGCAATACATGGACAACACATGTGCAATGCACTGGCAATTCACTGGCAACACACGGGCAATACACGAGCAATACAAGGGAAATGCATGAGAAATACACGGGCAATACATGGGCAATGCACTGGCAATACAAGGGAAATGCACGGGCAATACACAGGCAATGCACGGGCAATGCACTGGCAATGCATCGGCAATGCACTGGGCGATGCACTGGGAAATGCACTGGCAATGCACTGGCAATGCGCGGGCAATGCACGAGCAATACATGGGCAATACACCGGCAATGCACTGGCGATGCACTGGTGATACATGGGCAATGCACGGGTGATTCACTGGGAAATGCACTGGCAATGCACTAGCAATACACGGGCAATACACGGGCAATGCATGGGCAATACATGTGCAAAGTACTGCCAATGCACGGGCAATACACCGGCATTACACTGCCGATGCACTGGTGATACATGGGCAATGCACGGGAGATTCACTGGGCAATGCACTGGCAATACATGCACAATACATGGGCAATGCACTGGCAATTCACTGGCAACACACGGGCATAACACGAGCAATACAAGGGTAATGTATGGGAAATATACGGGCAATACATGGGCAATGCATTGGCAATACAAGGTCAATGCACGGGCAATACACAGGCAATGCACGGGCAAAACACGGGGCATGCACTGGCAATGCATTTGCAATGCACTGGGCGATGCACTGGGAAATGCACTGACAATGCACTGGCAATGCGCGAGCAATACACGGGCAATGCACGAGCAATACACGGGCAATGCGCTGGCAATACACTGGCAATACACGGGCAATGCACCGGCAATGCACTGGTAATGCACGGGCATGCACTGGCAATGCACGGGCAATAGACGGACAATACACCAGCAACACACGGGCAATACATGGGCGATGCACTAGCAATGTACGTGCAATTCATTGGGCAAGGCACAGGCAATACACGGGCAATACACGGGCAATGCACGGGCAATTCACTGGTAATGCACGGGCATGCACTGGCAATGCACGGGCAATAGACGGATAATACACCGGCAACACACGGGCAATACATGGGCGATGCACTAGCAATGTACGAGCAATGCACTGGGCAATGCACAAGGCAATACACGGGCAATACACGAGCAATGCACTGGCAATACACGGGCAATAGACGGCCAATTCATGGGCAATGCACTGGCAATGCACCGGCAATGCACTGGCAATGCACGGGCAGTACATGGGCAATGCATGGGCAATGCACTCGGCAACGCACGGGCAATACTCATGCAGTACAAGGGAAATGCACTGGCAATACACTGGCAATACACGGGCAGTGCATGGGCAATACATGGGCAACGCACTACGCAATGCACTGGCAATAAACGGGCAATACACGGGCAATGCACTGGCAATGCACTGGCACTAGACGGACTATACACGGGTAATACACAGGCAATGCACGGGCAATACATGGCAAAGCACTGGCAATGCAAGGGCAATGCACTGGCAATGCAGGGGCAATGCACTGGCAACACACAGGCAATGCACGGACATTACACGGCAAAGCACTGGCAATGCAATGGCAATGCACAGGCAATGCAGGGGAAATACACGGGCAATACATGGGCAATGAACTGGCAATGCACTGGCATTACACTGGCAACGCACGGGCGATACACTGGCAATATATGGGCAATGCACGGACAATACACGGGCAATGCACTGGGCAATGCACGGGCAATATACGGGCAATAGACGGGCAATGCACTGGGCAATGCACGGGCAATGCATTGGCAATGCACTGGCAATACACGGGCAATACATGGGCAATTCACAGCCAATGCATTGGGCAATGCACTAGCAATACACGGGCAATGCACTTGCAATGTACTGGCAATACATGGGCAATGCATGGAAACTGCACTGTCAATGCAATGGCAATGCATTTGCAATACACGGACAATGCACTGGAAATGCGCAGGCAATACATAGGCTATGCACTGGCAATGCACAGGCAATACTCGGGCAATACACGTGCAATGCACTGGCAATACAAGGGCAATACACGGGCAATGCACTGGCAATGCACAGGCAACACACGGGCAATACACGAGCATTACATGGGCAATGCGTGGGCAATACATGGGCAATACACAGGCAATGCACTAGGCAATGCACTGGCAATACAAGGGCAAGGCACGAGCAGTACATGGGCAATGCACGAGTAATACACAGGCAATGCACTGTCAATGCACGGACAATACACGGGCAATGCACTGGCAATACACGGGCATGCACTGGCAATGCACTGGCAGTACACGGTCACTGCACTGGCACTACACGGGCAATGCACTTGCACTACACGGGCAATGCACGGGCGATGCACTGGCAATGCATGGGCAATGCACTGGCAACACACGGATAATACACGGGCAATGCATGGGCAATATACTGTTAATGCACTGGCAAAGCATTGGTAATGCACTGGACAGTGCACTGGCAATGCACTGGCAATACACGGGCAATGCACTGTCAATGTACCAGCAATGCACTGGCAATGCATGGGCAACAACGGGCAATGCACTGGCAATGCACAGGACAATGCACTGGCAGTGCACTGACAATACACTGGCAATACATGGGCAATGCACTGGCAATTCACTGGCAACACACAGGCAATGCACGGGCAATACACGGGCAATGCATGGGCAATGCACGGGCAATACACTGGCAATGCACAGGCAACACACGGGCAATACACGAGCAAAAACGGGAAATGCATGCGCAATGCATGGGGAATACAGGGGCAATGCACGAGCAATATACAGGCAATGCACTGGCAATACACTGGCAATGCACGGGCAATACACGGGCATGCACTGGCAATGCATGTGCATGCACGGCAAATGCAAAGACAATAGACGGGCAATACACTGGCAACACATGGGTAATACACGGGCAATGCACTGGCAATGTACGGGCAATGAACTGGGCAATGCACAGGCAAAACACGGGCAATGCACTGGGCAATGTACGGGCAACGCACTGGGCAATACACTGGCAATGCACTGGGCATTGCACTGACAATACAAGGGCAATGCATGGGCAATACATGGGCAATGCATGGGTAACACACGGGCAATGCTCTGGTAATACAATGGCACTGCATGGGCAATACACGGGCAATATACTGGGCAATGTAGGGGCAATACAAGGACATTGCACTGATAATACAAGGGCAATGCATGGGCAATACATGGGCAATGCATGGGCAACACACGGGCAATGCTCTGGTAATACACTGGCACTGCATGGGCAATACACGGGCAATACACTGGGCAATGTAGGGGCAATACAAGGGCATTGCACTGACAATACAAGGGCAATGCATGGGCAATACATGGACAATGCATGTGCAACACACGGGCAATGCTCTGGTAATGCACTGGCACTGCACGGGCAATACACGGGCAATGCACTGGCAAAGCACGGGCATGCACTGGCAATGCACGGGAAATCCATGGGCCGTACACTGGCAATACTCGGGCAATGCACGGACAATGCACTGGGCAATGCAGTGGCAATAAAAGGGCAATACAAGGACAATAAATGGGCAGTGCACTGGGCAATGTACGGGAAATACGCGGGCAATGCACTGGGCAATACACTGGCAATGCACTGGGCATTGCACTGACAATACAAGGGAAATGCATGGGCAATACATGGGCAATGCATGGGCAACACACGGGCAATGCTCTGGTAATACACTGGCACTGCATGGGCAATACATGGGCAATACACTGGGCAATGTACGGGCAATACAAGGGCATTGCACTGACAATACAAGGGCAATGCATGGGCAATACATGGGCAATGCATGGGCAACACACGGGCAATGCTCTGGTAATGCACTGGCACTGCACGGGCAATACACGGGCAATGCACTGGCAAAGCACGGGCATGCACTGGCAATGCACGGGAAATCCATGGGCAGTACACTGGCAATACTCGGGCAATGCACGGAAAATGCACTGGGCAATGCAGTGGCAATAAACGGGCAATACAAGGGCAATACATGGGCAGTGCACTGGGCAAAGAACGGGCAATACACTGGCAATACAAGGGCTATACACTGGCAATGCATGGGCAATGCACTCGAAATGCATGGAAATACACCGGCAATGCACAGGCAATACACGGGCAATGCATTGGGAATGCAATGGCAATGCACAGGACAATGCACTGGCAGTGCACTGGTAATAATACTTGGGCAATGCACGGACAATGCACTGGGCAATGCAGTGGCAATAAACGGGCAATACAAGGACAATACATGGGCAGTGCACTGGGCAATCAACGGGCAATACACTGGCAATACACGGGCAAAACACGGGCAATGCACTGGCAGTGCACTGGCAATTAATGGGCAATACACGGGAAATACAAGGGCTATACACTGGCAATGCACGGGCAATGCACTGGTAATGCATGGGAAATACACTGGCAATGCACAGGCAACACACGGGCAATGCATTGGCAATGCACTGGCAATGCATCGGCAATTCACTGGACGATGCACTGTGAAATGCACTGGTAATGCAGTGGCAATTTGCAGGCAATACACGGGCAATGTACTGGTAATACACGGGAAATACACGGGTAATACACGGGCAATGCACTGGCAATGCATGGGCTATGCACTGGCAATGCACGGCAAATACACTGGCAATGCACGGGCAATTCACGGGCAATGCACGGGTAACACACTGGCAATGTATTGGCAATGCATCGGCAATGCACTGGGCGATGCACTGGGAAATGCACTGGCAATGCGCGGGCAAGGCACGGGCAATGTACTGGAAATACATGGGCAATGCACTGGCAATGAACTGGGCAATGCATTGGCAATGCACTGGCTTTACATAGGCAATACACAGGCAATACATGGGCAATACGCGGGCAATGCACTGGCAATGCATGGGCAATACACAGGCAATACATGGGCAATACATGGGCAATATACGGGCAATTCACGGGCAATGCACGGGTAACACACTGGCAATGTATTGGCAATGCATCAGCAATGCACTGGGCGATGCACTGGGAAATGCACTGGCAATGCATTGGCAATGTGCGAGCAAGGCGCGGGCAATGTACTGGAAATACATGGGCAATGCACTGGCAATGAACTGGGCAATGCATTGGCAATGCACTGGCTTTAAATAGGCAATACACAGGCAATACATGGGCAATACGCGGGCAATGCACTGGCAATGCATGGGCAATACACAGGCAATACATGGGCAATAAATGGGCAATATACGGGCAATGCACTGGCAATACACGGGCAATAGAGGGGCAATGCATGGGCAATGCATGGGCAATGTACCGGCAATGCACTGGTAGTGCACGGGCAATAAACGTGCAATACACGGTCAATGCACAGGCAATGCACTGGCAATTCACAGGACAATGCACTGGCAGTGCACTGGCAATACACTGGCAATCCATGGGTACTGCACTGCCAATGCACGGGCGACACATGGGCAATGCGCTGGCAATGCATGGGCAATAAACGGGCAATGCACGGCCAATGCACAGGCGATGCACTGGCAATACACGGGGCAATGCACTGGCAGTGCACTGGCAATACACTGGCAATAGACGGGCAATGCATGGGCAATGCACTGGCAATGTACCAGCAATGCACGGGCAATGCATGGGCAACAAACGGGCAATGCACTGGCAATGCACTGGCAGTTCACTGGCAATGCACTGGCAATACATGGGCAATGAACTGGCAATTCACTGGCAACACACATGCAATGCACGGGCAATACACGGGCAATGCATGGGCAATGCACGGGCAATACACTGGCAATGCACAGGCAACACACGGGCAATACACGGGCAATGCATGCGCAATGCATGGGGAATACATGGGCAATGCACGAGCAATACACAGGCAATGCACTGGCAATACACTGGCAACACACGGGCAGTGCACTGGCAATGCATGGGCATGCGCGGTCAATGCACAGACAATACACGGGCAATACAATGGAAACACATGGGTAATACACGGGCAATGCACTGGCAATACACTGGCATTACATGGACAATACACGGGCAATGCACTGGCAATACACAGGCATGCACTGGCAATGCACGGGCAATACACGGGCAGTGCACTGGCAATGCATGGGCATGCATGGTAAATACAAAGACAATAGACGGGCAATGCACTGGCTCTACACGGGCAATATACAGGCAAATCAATGGCAATACACAGGCAATACATGGGCAATACACAGGCAATGCACGGGCAATACATGGAAAACACTGGCAATGCAAGGGCAATGCACTGGCAATGCAGGGGCAATGCACGGGCAATACATGGGCAATACACGGGCAATGCACTAGGCAATGCACTGGCAAAACGTGCAATGTACGGGCAACGCACTGGCACTACACGGGCAATACACGGGCAAATCACTGGCAATGCACAGGCAATGCACTGTAATGGAGGGGCAATACACAGGCAATACATGGGCAATGCACTGGCATTGCACGGGCAATACACTTACAATATATGGGCAATACCTGGGCAATGCACGGGCAATGCACGGGCAATACACGGGCAGTACATGGGCAATGCACTACGCAATGCACTGGCAATATATGGGCAATGCACTGGCAATGCACTGGCACTACACGGCTATACCCAGGCAACACATGGGCAATGCACAGGCAATACATGTGCAATATACTGGCAATGCACGGGCAATACACGGGCAATGCACTGGCAAAAATACAGGCAATGCACGGGCGATGCACTGGCAATGCACTGGCAGTGCACTGGCAATGCACGGGCAATGCATGTGCAATACATTGACAGTGCACTGGCATTACACGGGCAATAGACGGGCAATACATGGGCAATGCACTGGCAATGCACCGGCAATGCATTGGCAATGCATGGGCAATGCACGGGCAATACACTGGCAATGCACAGGCAACACACGGGCAATACACGAGCAATACACGGGCAATGCATGCGCAATGCATGGGGAATACATGGGCAATGCACGAGCAATACACAGGCAATGCACTGGCAATACACTGGCAACACACGGACAATACACGGGCAATGCACTGGCAATACACGGGCAGTGCACTGGCAATGCATGGGCATGCGCGGTCAATGCACAGACAATACACGGGCAATACAATGGAAACACATGGGTAATACACGGGCAATGCACTGGCAATACACTGGCATTACATGGACAATAGACGGGCAATGCACTGGCAATACACAGGCATGCACTGGCAATGCACGGGCAATACACGGGCAATGCACTGGCAATACACGGGCAGTGCACTGGCAATGCATGGGCATGCACGGTAAATGCAAAGACAATAGACTGGCAATACACTGGCAACACATGGGTAATACACGGGCAATGCACTGGCAATGTACGGGCAATGAACTGGGCAATGCACAGGCAAAACACAGGCAATGCACTGCGCAATGTACGGGCAATACACGGGCAACGCACTGGGCAATACACTGGCAATGCACTGGGCATTGCACTAACAATACAATGGGCATGGGCAGTACACTGGCAATACTCGGGCAATGCACGGACAATGCACTGGGCAATGCAGTGGCAATAAACGGGCAATACAAGGACAATACATGGGCAGTGCACTGGGCAATGTACGGGCAATACGCGGGCAATGCACTGGGCAATACACTGGCAATGCATTGGGCATTGCACTGACAATACAAGGGCAATGCATGGGCAATACATGGGCAATGCATAGGCAACACACGGGCAATGCTCTGATAATACACTGGCACTGCATGGGCAATACACGGGCAATACACTGGGCAATGTACGGGCAATACAAGGGCATTGCACTGACAATACAAGGGCAATGCATGGGCAATACATGGGCAATGCATGGGCAACACACGGGCAATGCTCTGGTAATGCACTGGCACTACACGGGCAATCCATGGGCAATGCACTGGCAAAGCACGGGCATGCACTGGCAATGCACGGGAAATCCATGGGCAGTACACTGGCAATACTCGGGCAATGCACGGACAATGCACTGGGCAATGCAGTGGCAATAAACGGGCAATACAAGGGCAATACATGGGCAGTGCACTGGGCAATGAACGGGCAGTACACTGGCAATACACGGGCAATACATGGGCAATGCACTGGCAGTGCACTGACAATTAATGGGCAGTACACTGGCAATACAAGGGCTATACACTGGCAATGCATGGGCAATGCACTGGCAATGCATGGGAAATACACTGGCAATGCACAGGCAACACACGGGCAATGCATTGGCAATGCACTGGCAATGCACAGGACAATGCACTGGCAGTGCACTGGCAATAATACTTGGGCAATGCACGGAAAATGCAGTGGGCAATGGAGTGGCAATAAACGGGCAATACAAGGGCAATACATGGGCAGTGCACTGGGCAATGAACGGACAATACACTGGCAATACACGGGCAAAACACGGGCAATGCACTGGCAGTGCACTGGCAATTAATGGGCAATACAAGGGCTATACACTGGCAATGCATGGGCAATGCACTGGTAATGCATGGGAAATACACTGGCAATGCACAGGCAACAAGCGGGCAATGCATTGGCAATGCACTGGCAATGCATCGGCAATTCACTGGACGATGCACTGAGAAATGCACTGGTAATGCAGTGGAAATTTGCAGGCAATACACGGGCAATGTACTGGTAATACACGGGAAATACACGGGTAAGACACGGGCAATGCACTGGCAACACACGGGCAATACACGAGCAATACACGGGCAATGCATGCGCAATGCATGGGGAATGCATGCGTAATGCATGGGGAATACATGGGCAATGCACTGGCAATACACGGGCAGTGCACTGGCAATGCATGGGCATGCGCGGTCAATGCACAGACAATGCACGGGCAATACAATGGAAACACATAGGTAATACACGGGCAATGCACTGGCAATACACTGGCATTACATGGGCTTGTATTCACTGGAGTTCAGAAGAATGAGAGGGGACCTCATAGAAACATTTAAAATTCTGACGGGGTTAGACAGGTTAGATGCAGGAAGAATGTTCCCAATGTTGGGGAAGTCCAGAACCAGAGGTCACAGTCTAAGGATAAGGGGCAAGCCATTTAGGACCAAGATGCGGAGGAACTTCTTCACCCAGAGAGTGGTGAACCTGTGGATTTCTCTACCACAGAAAGTTGTTGAGGCCAATTCACTAAATATATTCAAAAAGGAGTTAGATGAGGTCCTTACTACTAGGGGGATCAAGGGGTATGGCGAGAAAGCAGGAATGGGGTACTGAAGTTGAATGTTCAGCCATGAACTCATTGAATGGCGGTGCAGGCTAGAAGGGCCGAATGGCCTACTCCTGCACCTATTTTCTATGTTTCTATGTTTCTAATACACGGGCAATGCACTGGCAATACACAGGCATGCACTGGCAATGCACGGGCAATACACGGGCAGTGCACTGGCAATGCATGGGTATGCACGGTAAATGCAAATACAATAGACGGGCAATACACTGGCAACACATGGGTAATACACGGGCAATGCACTGGCAATGTACGGGCAATTAACTGGGCAATGCACAGGCAATACTCGGGCAATAGACGGGCAATGCACGGGATATGCACGGGAAATACACTGGCAATACACTGGCAATGCACGGGCAATGCACTGGGCAATGCACTGGGCAATGCACGGGCAGTGCGTGTGCAATCCATGGGCAATCCATGGGCAATGCACTACGCAATGCAGTGGCAATAAACGGGCAATATACGGGCACTGCACTGGCAATGCACTGGCACTACACGGGCTATACACGGGTAATACACAGGCAATGCACGGGCAATACATGGCAAAGCACTGGCAATGCAGGGGCAATGCACGGGCAATACATGGGCAATACACGGGCAATGCACTAGGCAATGCACTGGCAAAAACGTGCAATGTACGGGCAATGCACTGGCTCTACACGGGCAATATACAGGCAAATCAATGGCAATGCACAGGCAATGCACTGGCAATGCAGGGGCAATACACAGGCAATACATGGGCAATACACAGGCAATGCACGGGCAATACATGGAAAACACTGGCAATGCAAGGGCAATGCACTGGCAATGCAGGGGCAATGCACGGGCAATACATGGGCAATACACGGGCAATGCACTAGGCAATGCACTGGCAAAACGTGCAATGTACGGGCAACGCACTGGCACTACACGGGCAATACACGGGCAAATCACTGGCAATGCACAGGCAATGCACTGAAATGGAGGGGCAATACACAGGCAATACATGGGCAATGCACTGGCATTGCACTGGCAATACACTAACAATATATGGGCAATACCTGGGCAATGCACGGGCAATGCACGGGCAGTACATGGGCAATGCACTACGCAATGCACTGGCAATATATGGGCAATGCACTGGCAATGCACTGGCACTACAAGGCTATACCCAGGCAATACACAGGCAATGCACGGACAATACACGGCAAAGCACTGGCAATGCAAGGGCAATGCACTGCCAATGCAGGGGCAATACACGGGCAATACATGGGCAATTCACTGGCAATGCACTGGCAATGCACGGGCAATGCACGGGCAATACACTGGCAATATATGAGCAATGCACAGGAAATGCACTGCCAATGCACGGGCAATGCAAGGGTAATGCACGGGCAACAAAGGGCCAATACACAGGCAATACACGGGCAATTCACTGACAAAAAACGGGCAATATATTGGCAGCGCACTGGCGATGCAATGGCAATGCACGGGCAATGCACGGGCAATACACAGGCAACACATGGGCAATGCACAGGCAATACATGTGCAATATACTGGCAATGCACGGGCAATACACGGGCAATGCACTGGCAAAAATACAGGCAATGCACGGGCGATGCACTGGCAATGCACTGGCAATGCACTGGCAATGCAGGGCAATGCATGTGCAATACATTGACAGTGCACTGGCATTACACGGGCAATAGACGGGCAATACATGGGCAATGCACTGGCAATGCACCGGCAATGCATTGGCAATGCATGGGCAATGCACGGGCAATACACTGGCAATGCACAGGCAACACACGGGCAATACACGAGCAATACACGGGCAATGCATGCGCAATGCATGGGGAATACATGGGCAATGCACGAGCAATACACAGGCAATGCACTGGCAATACACTGGCAACACACGGACAATACACGGGCAATGCACTGGCAATACACGGGCAGTGCACTGGCAATGCATGGGCATGCGCGGTCAATGCACAGACAATACACGGGCAATACAATGGAAACACATGGGTAATACACGGGCAATGCACTGGCAATACACTGGCATTACATGGACAATAGACGGGCAATGCACGGGCAATACACTGGCAATATATGAGCAATGCACAGGAAATGCACTGCCAATGCACGGGCAATGCAAGGGTAATGCACGGGCAACAAAGGGCCAATACACAGGCAATACACGGGCAATTCACTGACAAAAAACGGGCAATATATTGGCAGCGCACTGGCGATGCAATGGCAATGCACGGGCAATGCACGGGCAATACACAGGCAACACATGGGCAATGCACAGGCAATACATGTGCAATATACTGGCAATGCACGTGCAATACACGGGCAATGCACTGGCAAAAATACAGGCAATGCACGGGCGATGCACTGGCAATGCACTGGCAATGCACTGGCAATGCACGGGCAATGCATGTGCAATACATTGACAGTGCACTGGCATTACACGGGCAATAGACGGGCAATACATGGGCAATGCACTGGCAATGCACCGGCAATGCATTGGCAATGCATGGGCAATGCACGGGCAATACACTGGCAATGCACAGGCAACACACGGGCAATACACGAGCAATACACGGGCAATGCATGCGCAATGCATGGGGAATACATGGGCAATGCACGAGCAATACACAGGCAATGCACTGGCAATACACTGGCAACACACGGACAATACACGGGCAATGCACTGGCAATACACGGGCAGTGCACTGGCAATGCATGGGCATGCGCGGTCAATGCACAGACAATACACGGGCAATACAATGGAAACACATGGGTAATACACGGGCAATAGGCGGGCAATACATGGGCAATGCACTGGCAATGCACCGGCAATGCACTGGCAATACACAGGCATGCACTGGCAATGCACGGGCAATACACGGGCAATGCACTGGCAATACACGGGCAGTGCACTGGCAATGCATGGGCATGCACGGTAAATGCAAAGACAATAGACGGGCAATACACTGGCAACACATGGGTAATACACGGGCAATGCACTGGCAATGTACGGGCAATGAACTGGGCAATGCACAGGCAAAACACAGGCAATGCACTGGGCAATGTACGGGCAATACACGGGCAACGCACTGGGCAATACAGTGGCAATAAACGGGCAATACAAGGACAATACATGGGCAGTGCACTGGGCAATGTATGGGCAATACGCGGGCAATGCACTGGGCAATACACTGGCAATGCACTGGGCATTGCACTGACAATACAAGGGCAATGCATGGGCAATACATGGGCAATGCATAGGCAACACACGGGCAATGCTCTGATAATACACTGGCACTGCATGGGCAATACACGGGCAATACACTGGGCAATGTACGGGCAATACAAGGGCATTGCACTGACAATACAAGGGCAATGCATGGGCAATACATGGGCAATGCATGGGCAACACACGGGCAATGCTCTGGTAATGCACTGGCACTACACGGGCAATCCACGGGCAATGCACTGGCAAAGCACGGGCATGCACTGGCAATGCACGGGAAATCCATGGGCAGTACACTGGCAATACTCGGGCAATGCACGGACAATGCACTGGGCAATGCAGTGGCAATAAACGGGCAATACAAGGGCAATACATGGGCAGTGCACTGGGCAATGAACGGGCAATACACTGGCAATACACGGGCAATACATGGGCAATGCACTGGCAGTGCACTGACAATTAATGGGCAGTACACTGGCAATACAAGGGCTATACACTGGCAATGCATGGGCAATGCACTGGCAATGCATGGGAAATACACTGGCAATGCACAGGCAACACACGGGCAATGCATTGGCAATGCACTGGCAATGCACAGGACAGTGCACTGGCAGTGCACTGGCAATAATACTTGGGCAATGCACGGACAATGCAGTGGGCAATGCAGTGGCAATAAACGGGCAATACAAGGGCAATACATGGGCAGTGCACTGGGCAATGAACGGACAATACACTGGCAATACACGGGCAAAACACGGGCAATGCACTGGCAGTGCACTGGCAATTAATGGGCAATACAAGGGCTATACACTGGCAATGCATGGGCAATGCACTGGTAATGCATGGGAAATACACTGGCAATGCACAGGCAACAAGCGGGCAATGCATTGGCAATGCACTGGCAATGCATCGGCAATTCACTGGACGATGCACTGAGAAATGCACTGGTAATGCAGTGGAAATTTGCAGGCAATACACGGGCAATGTACTGGTAATACACGGGAAATACACGGGTAATACACGGGCAATGCACTGGCAACACACGGGCAATACACGAGCAATACACGGGCAATGCATGCGCAATGCATGGGGAATGCATGCGTAATGCATGGGGAATACATGGGCAATGCACTGGCAATAAACGGGAAGTGCACTGGCAATGCATGGGCATGCGCGGTCAATGCACAGACAATGCACGGGCAATACAATGGAAACACATGGGTAATACACGGGCAATGCACTGGCAATACACTGGCATTACATGGGCTTGTATTCACTGGAGTTCAGAAGAATGAGAGGGGACCTCATAGAAACATTTAAAATTCTGACGGGGTTAGACAGGTTAGATGCAGGAAGAATGTTCCCAATGTTGGGGAAGTCCAGAACCAGAGGTCACAGTCTAAGGATAAGGGGCAAGCCATTTAGGACCAAGATGCGGAGGAACTTCTTCAACCAGAGAGTGGTGAACCTGTGGATTTCTCTACCACAGAAAGTTGTTGAGGCCAATTCACTAAATATATTCAAAAAGGAGTTAGATGAGGTCCTTACTACTAGGGGGATCAAGGGGTATGGCGAGAAAGCAGGAATGGGGTACTGAAGTTGAATGTTCAGCCATGAACTCATTGAATGGCGGTGCAGGCTAGAAGGGCCGAATGGCCTACTCCTGCACCTATTTTCTATGTTTCTATGTTTCTAATACACGGGCAATGCACTGGCAATACACAGGCATGCACTGGCAATGCACGGGCAATACACGGGCAGTGCACTGGCAATGCATGGGTATGCACGGTAAATGCAAAGACAATAGACGGGCAATACACTGGCAACACATGGGTAATACACGGGCAATGCACTGGCAATGTACGGGCAATGAACTGGGCAATGCACAGGCAATACTCGGGCAATAGACGGGCAGTGCACGGGATATGCACGGGAAATACACTGGCAATACACTGGCAATGCACGGGCAATGCACTGGGCAATGCACTGGGCAATGCACGGGCAGTGCCTGTGCAATCCATGGGCAATCCATGGGCAATGCACTACGCAATGCAGTGGCAATAAACGGGCAATATACGGGCACTGCACTGGCAATGCACTGGCACTACACGGGCTATACACGGGTAATACACAGGCAATGCACGGGCAATACATGGCAAAGCACTGGCAATGCAGGGGCAATGCACGGGCAATACATGGGCAATACACGAGTAATGCACTAGGCAATGCACTGGCAAAAACGTGCAATGTACGGGCAATGCACTGGCTCTACACGGGCAATATACAGGCAAATCACTGGCAATGCACAGGCAATGCACTGGCAATGCAGGGGCAATACACAGGCAATACATGGGCAATACACAGGCAATGCACGGGTAATACATGGAAAACACTGGCAATGCAAGGGCAATGCACTGGCAATGCAGGGGCAATGCACGGGCAATACATGGGCAATACACGGGCAATGCACTAGGCAATGCACTAGGCAATGCACTGGCAAAAACGTGCAATGTACGGGCAACGCACTGGCACTACAAGGGCAATACACGGGCAAATCACTGGCAATGCACAGGCAATGCACTGGCAATGCAGGGGCAATACACAGGCAATACATGGGCAATGCACTGGCATTGCACGGGCAATACACTAACAATATATGGGCAATGCTTGGGCAATGCACTGCCAATGCACGGGCAATATACGGGCAAAATACGGGCAATAGACGGGCAATGCACTGGCAATACAAGAGCAATGCACTGGCAATGCACTTGCAATGCACGGGCAATGCACAGGCAATGCACTGGCAATGCACGGGCAATACACGGGCAGTACATGGGCAATGCACTGGTAATACACTGGCACTGCATGGGCAATACACGGGCAACGCACTGGGCAATACACTGGCAATGCACTGGGCATTGCACTGACAATACAAGGGCAATGCATGGGCAATACATGGGCAATCCATGGGCAACACACCGGCAATGCGCTGGTAATGCACTGGCACTGCACGGGCAATACACGGGCAATGCACTGGCAAAGCACGGGCATGCACTGGCAATGCACGGGAAATCCATGGGCAGTACACTGGCAATACTCGGGCAATGCACGGACAATGCACTGGGCAATGCAGTGGCAATAAACGGGCAATACAAGGACAATACATGGGCAGTGCACTGGGCAATGTACGGGCAATACGCGGGCAATGCACTGGGCAATACACTGGCAATGCACTGGGCATCGCACTGACAATACAAGGGCAATGCATGGGCAATACATGGGCAATGCATGGGCAACACACGGGCAATGCTCTGGTAATACACTGGCACTGCATGGGCAATACACGGTCAATACACTGGGCAATGTACGGGCAATACAAGGGCATTGCACTGACAATACAAGGGCAATGCATGGGCAATACATGGGCAATGCATGGGCAACACACGGGCAATGCTCTGGTAATGCACTGGCACTGCACGGGCAATACACGGGCAATGCACTGGCAAAGCACGGGCATGCACTGGCAATGCACGGGAAATCCATGGGCAGTACACTGGCAATACTCGGGCAATGCATGGGCAATGCACTGGCAATGCATGGGAAATACACTGGCAATGCACAGGCAACACACGGGCAATGCATTGGCAATGCACTGGCAATGCATCGGCAATTCACGGGACGATGCGCTGAGAAATGCACTGGTAATGCAGTGGCAATTTGCAGGCAATACACGGGTAATGTACTGGTAATACACGGGAAATACACGGGTAATACACGGGCAATGCACTGGCAATGCATGGGCTAGGCACTGGAAATGCACAACAAATACACTGGCAATGCACGGGCAATTTACGGGCAATGCACGGGTAACACACTGGCAATGTATTGGCAATGCATCGGCAATGCACTGGGCGATGCACTGGGAAATGCACTGGCAATGCGCGGGCAAGGCACGGGCAATGTACTGGAAATACATGGGCAATGCACTGGCAATGAACTGGGCAATGCGTTGGCAATGCACTGGCTTTACATAGGCAATACACAGGCAATACATGGGCAATACGCGGGCAATGCACTGGCAATGCATGGGCAATACACTGGCAATACATGGGCAATACATGGGCAATATACGGGCAACGCACTGGGCAATGCACGGGCAATGCACTGGCAATACACGGGCAATAGAGGGGCAATGCACGGGCAATGCATGGGCAATGTACCGGCAATGCACTGGTAGTGCATGGGCAATAAACGTGCAATACACGGTCAATGCACTGGCAATTCACAGGGCAATGCACTGGCAGTGCACTGGCAATACACTGGCAATCCATGGGCGCTGCACTGTCAATGCACGGGCGACACATGGGCAATGCACTGGGAATGCATGGGCAATAAACGGGCAATGCACAGTCAATGCACAGGCGATACACTGGCAATGCACAGGGCAATGCACTGGCAGTGCACTGGCAATACACTGGCAATAGACGGGCAATGCATGGGCAACAAACGGGCAATGCACTGGCAGTGCACTGGCAATACACTGTCAATACATGGGCAATGCACTGGCAACACACAGGCAATGCACGGGCAATGCATGGCAATGCACAGGCAACACACGGGCAATACACGAGCAATACACGAGCAATGCATGCGCAATGCATGGGGAATACATGGGCAATGCACGAGCAATACACAGGCAATGCACTGGCAATACACTGGCAACACACGGACAATACACGGGCAATGCACTGGCAAAACACGGGCAGTGCACTGGCAATGCATGGGCATGGGCGGTCAATGCACAGACAATGCACGGGCAATACAATGGAAACACATGGGTAATACACGGGCAATGCACTGGCAATACACTGGCATTACATGGACAATACACGGGCAATGCACTGGCAATACACAGGCATGCACTGGCAATGCACGGGCAATACACGGGCAGTGCACTGGCAATGCATGGGTATGCACGGTAAATGCAAAGACAATAGACGGGCAATACACTGGCAACACATGGGTAATACACGGGCAATGCACTGGCAATGTACGGGCAATGAACTGGGCAATGCACAGGCAATACTCGGGCAATTGACGGGCAATGCACGGGATATGCACGGGATATACACTGGCAAAACACTGGCAATGCACGGGCAATGCACTGGGCAATGCACGGGCAGTGCATGTGCAATCCATGGGCAATCCATGGGCAATGCACTACGCAATGCAGTGGCAATAAACGGGCAATATACGGGCACTGCACTGGCAATGCACTGGCACTACACGGGCTATACACGGGTAATACACAGGCAATGCACGGGCAATACATGACAAAGCACTGGCAATGCAGGGGCAATGCACGGGCAATACATGAGCAATACACAGGCAATACATGGGCAATACACAGGCAATGCACGGGCAATACATGGAAAACACTGGCAATGCAAGGGCAATGCACTGGCAATGCAGGGGCAATGCATGGGCAATACATAGGCAATACACGGGCAATGCACTGGCATTGCACGGGCAATACACTAACAATATATGGGCAATACTTGGGCAATGCACTGCCAATGCACGGGCAATATACGGGCAATAGACGGGCAATGCACTGGCAATACAAGAGCAATGCACTGGCAATGTACTTGCAATGCACGGGCAATGTACTGGCAATGCACTGGCAATGCACCAGCAATGCACGGGCAATACACGGGCAGTACATGGGCAATGCACTGGGCAATGCACAGGCAATACATGTGCAATATACTGGCAATGCATGTGCAATACATTGACAGTGCACTGGCATTACCCGGGCAATAGACGGGCAATACATGGGCAATGCACTGGCAATGCACCGGCAATGCATTGGCAGTACATGGGCAATGCACGGGCAATGCACTGGTAATGCACGGACAATGCACAGGGCAATGTACTGGCAATGCACTGGCAATAGACTGGCAATACATGGATGATTCACTGGGCAATGCACTGGCAATACATGGGCAATACACAGGCAATGCACTGGCAATTCACTGGCAACACACAGTCAATGCACGGACATTACATGGCAATACACGGACAATACACGGGCAATGCACTGGCAACACATGGATAAAACACGGATAATACACGGGCAATGGACGGGCAATATACTGGCAATGCATTGGCAATGCCTTGGCAATGCACTGGGCAGTTCACTGGGAAATGCACTGGTAATGAACTGGCAATACACGGGCAATACATGGGCATTGCACCGGCAATGCATGGGCAATACACGTGCAATGTACTGGCAATGCACGGGCAATGCACTGGCAATGCACCGGCAATGTATTGCCAATGAACGGGCAATACACCGGCAATGCACTGGCGATGCACTAGTGATACATGGGCAATGCACGGGTGATTCATTGGGCAATGCACTGGCAATACATGGACAACACATGGGCAATGCACTGGCAATTCACTGGCAACACACGGGCAATACACGAGCAATACAAGGTAAATGCATGAGAAATACACGGGCAATACATGGGCAATGCACTGGCAATACAAGGGAAATGCACGGGCAATACACAGGCAATGCACGGGCAATGCACTGGCAATGCATCGGCAATGCACGGGCGATGCACTGGCAATGCACTGGCAATGCACGGGCAATGCATGTGCAATACATTGACAGTGCACTGGCATTACACGGGCAATAGACGGGCAATACATGGGCAATGCACTGGGCAATGCACAGGCAATGCACGGACGATGCACTGGCAATGCACTGGCAATGCACGGGCAATGCATGTGCAATACATTGACAGTGCACTGGCATTACACGGGCAATAGACGGGCAATACATGGGCAATGCACTGGCAATGCACCGGCAATGCAATGGCAATGCATGGGCAATGCACGGGCAATACACTGGCAATGCACAGGCAACACACGGGCAATACACGAGCAATACATGCGCAATGCATGGGGAATACATGGGCAATGCACGAGCAATACACAGGCAATGCACTGGCAATACACTGGCAACACACGGACAATACACGGGCAATGCACTGGCAATACACGGGCAGTGCACTGGCAATGCATGGGCATGCGCGGTCAATGCACAGACAATACACGGGCAATACAATGGAAACACATGGGTAATACACGGGCAATGCACTGGCAATACACTGGCATTACATGGACAATACACGGGCAATGCACTGGCAATACACAGGCATGCACTGGCAATGCACGGGCAATACACAGGCAGTGCACTGGCAATGCATGGGTATGCAGGGTAAATGCAAAGACAATACACGGGCAATACACTGGCAACACATGGGTAATACACGGGCAAAGCACTGGCAATGTACGGGCAATGAACTGGGCAATGCACAGGCAATACTCGGGCAATAGACGGGCAATGCACGGGATATGCACGGGAAATACACTGGCAATACACTGGCAATGCACGGGCAATGCACTGGGCAATGCAATGGGCAATGCACGGGCAGTGCCTGTGCAATCCATGGGCAATCCATGGGCAATGCACTACGCAATGCACTGGCAATAAACGGGCAATATACGGGCACTGCACTGGCAATGCACTGGCACTACACGGGCTATACACGGGTAATGCACAGGCAATGCACGGGCAATACATGGCAAAGCACTGGCAATGCAGGGGCAATGCACGGGCAATACTTGGGCAATACACGGGCAATGCACTAGGCAATGCACTGGCAAAAACGTGCAATGTACGGGCAATGCACTGGCTCTATACGGGCAATATAGAGGGAAATCACTGGCAATGCACAGGCAATGCACTGGCAATGCAGGGGCAATACACAGGCAATACATGGGCAATACACAGGCAATGCACGGGCAATACATGGAAAACACTGGCAATGCAAGGGCAATGCACTGGCAATGCAGGGGCAATGCACGGGCAATACATGGGCAATACACGGGCAATGCACTAGGCAATGCACTAGGCAATGCACTGGCAAAAACGTGCAATGTACGGGCAACGCACTGGCACTACACGGGCAATACACGGGCAAATCACTGGCAATGCACAGGCAATGCACTGGCAATGCAGGGGCAATACACAGGCAATACATGGGCAATGTACTGGCATTGCACGGGCAATACACTAACAATATATATGCAATACTCGGGCAATGCACTGCCAATGCACGGGCAATATACGGGCAATATACGGGCAATAGACGGGCAATGCACTGGCAATACAAGAGCAATGCACTGGCAATGCACTTGCAATGCACGGGCAATGCACAGGCAATGCACTGGCAATGCACGGGCAATGCACGGGCAATACACGGGCAGTACATGGGCAATGCACTATGCAATGCACTGGCAATATATGGGCAATGCACTGGCAATGCACTGGCACTACACGGCTATACCCAGGCAATACACAGGCAATGCACGGACAATACACGGCAAAGCACTGGCAATGCAAGGGCAATGCACTGGCAATGCAGGGGCAATACACGGGCAATACATGGGCAATTCACTGGCAATGCACTGGCAATGCACGGGCAATGCACGGGCAATACACTGGCAATATATGAGCAATGCACGGGAAATGCACTGCCGATGCACGGGCAATGCAAGGATAATGCACGGGCAACAAAGGGCCAATACACAGGCAATACACGGACAATTCACTGACAAAACACGGGCAATATATTGGCAGCGCACTGGCGATGCAATGGCAATGCACGGGCAAAGCACGGGCAATACACAGGCAACACATGGGCAATGCACAGGCAATACATGTGCAATATACTGGCAATGCACGGGCAATACACGGGCAATGCACTGGCAAAAATACAGGGAATACACGGGCAATACATGGGCAATGCACTGGGCAGTGCACAGGCAATGCACGGGCGATGCACTGGCAATGCATTGGCAGTGCACTGGCAATGCACGGGCAATGCATGTGCAATACATTGACAGTGCACTGGCATTACTTGGGCAATAGACGGGCAATACATGGGCAATGCACTGGCAATGCACCGGCAATGCATTGGCAATGCATGGGCAATGCACGGGCAATACACGAGCAATACACGGGCAATGCATGCGCAATGCATGGGGAATACATGGGCAATGCACGAGCAATACACAGGCAATGCACTGGCAATACACTAGCAACACACGGACAATACACGGGCAATGCACTGGCAATACACGGGCAGTGCACTGGCAATGCATGGGCATGCGCGGTCAATGCACAGACAATACACGGGCAATACAATGGAAACACATGGGTAATACACGGGCAATGCACTGGCAATACACTGGCATTACATGGACAATACACGGGCAATGCAATGGCAATACACAGGCATGCACTGGCAATGCACGGGCAATACACGGGCAGTGCACTGGCAATGCATGGGCATGCACGGTAAATGCAAAGACAATAGACGGGCAATACACTGGCAACACATGGGTAATACACGGGCAATGCACTGGCAATGTACGAGCAACGAACTGGGAAATGCACAGGCAAAACACGGGCAATGCACTGGGCAATGTACGGGCAATACACGGGCAACGCACTGGGCAATACACTGGCAATGCACTGGGCATTGCACTGACAATACAAGGGCAATGCATGGGCAATACATGGGCAATGCATGGGCAACACACGGGCAATGCTCTGGTAATACACTGGCACTGCACGGGCAATACACGGGCAATGCACTGGCAAAGCACGGGCATGCACTGGCAATGCACGGGAAATCCATGGGCAGTGCACTGGCAATACTCGGGCAATGCACGGACAATGCACTGGGCAATGCAGTGGCAATAAACGGGCAATACAAGGACAATACATGGGCAGTGCACTGGGCAATGTACGGGCAATACGCGGGCAATGCACTGGGCAATACACTGGCAATGCACTGGGCATTGCACTGACAATACAAGGGCAATGCATGGGCAATACATGGGCAATGCATGGGCAACACACGGGCAATGCTCTGGTAATACACTGGCACTGCATGGGCAATACACGGGCAATACATTGGGCAATGTACGGGCAATACAAGGGCATTGCACTAACAATACAAGGGCAATGCATGGGCAATACATGGGCAATGCGTGGGCAACACACGGGCAATGCTCTGGTAATGCACTGGCACTGCACGGGCAATACACGGGCAATGCACTGGCAACGCACGGGCATGCACTGGCAATGCACGGGAAATCCATGGGCAGTACACTGGCAATACTCGGGCAATGCACGGACAATGCACTGGGCAATGCAGTGGCAATAAACGGGCAATACAAGGGCAATACATGGGCAGTGCACTGGACAATGAACGGGCAATACACTGGCAATACACGGGCAATACATGGGCAATGCACTGGCAGTGCACTGACAATTAATGGCAATACACTGGCAATATAAGGGCTATACACTGGCAATGCATGGGCAATGCACTGGCAATGCATGGGAAATACACTGGCAATGCACAGGCAACACACGGGCACTGCATTGGCAATGCACTGGCAATGCACAGGACAATGCACTGGCAGTGCACTGGCAATAATACTTGGGCAATGCACGGACAATGCACTGGGAAATGCAGTGGCAATAAACGGGCAATACAAGGACAATACATGGGCAGTGCACTGGGCAATGAACGGGCAATACACTGGCAATACACGGGCAATACATGGGCAATGCACTGGCAGTGCACTGACAATTAATGGTCAATACACTGGCAATACAAGGGCTATACACTGGCAATGCATGGGCAATGCACTGGCAATGCATGGGAAATACACTGGCAATGCACAGGCAACACACGGGCAATGCATTGGCAATGCACTGGCAATGCACAGGACAATGCACTGGCAGTGCACTGGCGATAATACTTGGGAAATGCACGGACAATGCACTGGGCAATGCAGTGGCAATAAACGGGCAATACAAGGGCAATACATGGGCAGTGCACTGGGCAATGAACGGGCAATACACTGGCAATACACGGGCAAAACACGGGCAATGCACTGGCAGCGCACTGGCAATTAATGGGCAATACAAGGGCTATACACTGGCAATGCATGGGCAATGCACTGGTAATGCATGGGAAATACACTGGCAATGCACAGGCAACACAGGGGCAATGCATTGGCAATGCACTGGCAATGCATCGGCAATTCACTGGACGATGCACTGAGAAATGCACTGGTAATGCAGTGGCAATTTGCAGGCAATACACGGGCAATGTACTGGTAATACACGGGAAATACACGGGTAATACACGGGCAATGCACTGGCAATGCATGGGCTATGCACTGGCAATGCACGGCAAATACACTGGCAATGCACGGGCAATTCACGGGCAATGCACGGGTAACACACTGGCAATGTATTGGCAATGCATCGGCAATGCACTGGGCGATGCACTGGGAAATGCACTGGCAATGCGCGGGCAAGGCACGGGCAATGTACTGGAAATACATGGGCAATGAACTGGGCAATGCATTGGCAATGCACTGGCTTTACATAGGCAATACACAGGCAATACATGGGCAATACGCGGGCAATGCACTGGCAATGCATGGGCAATACACAGGCAATACATGGGCAATACATGGGCAATATACGGGCAATTCACGGGCAATGCACGGGTAACACACTGGCAATGTATTGGCAATGCATCAGCAATGCACTGGGCGATGCACTGGGAAATGCGCTGGCAATGCACTGGCAATGCGTGGGCAAGGCGCGGGCAATGTACTGGAAATACACGGGCAATGCATGGGCAATGCACGGGCAATACACTGGCAATGCACAGGCAACACACGGGCAATACACGAGCAATACACGGTCAATGCACAGACAATACACGGGCAATACAATGGAAACACATGGGTAATACACGGGCAATGCACTGGCAATACACTGGCATTACATGGACAATACACGGGCAATGCACTGGCAGTACACAGGCATGCACTGGCAATGCAGGGCAATACACGGGCAGTGCACTGGCAATGCATGGGTGTGCACGGTAAATGCAAAGACAATAGACGGGCAATACACTGGCAACACATGGGTAATACACGGGCAATGCACTGGCAATGTACGGGCTATGAACTGGGCAATGCACAGGCAATACTCGGGCAATAGACGGGCAATGCACGGGATATGCACGGGAAATACACTGGCAATACACTGGCAATGCACGGGCAATGCACTGGGCAATGCACTGGGCAATGCACGGGCAGTGCCTGTGCAATCCATGGGCAATCCATGGGCAATGCACTACGTAATGCAGTGGCAATAAACGGGCAATATACGGGCACTGCACTGGCAATGCACTGGCACTACACGGGCTATACACGGGTAATACACAGGCAATGCACGGGCAATACATGGCAAAGCACTGGCAATGCAGGGGCAATGCACGGGCAATACACGGGCAGTGCACTGGCAATGCATGGGCATGCACAGACAATACACGGGCAATACAATGGAAACACATGGGTAATACACGGGCAATGCACTGGCAATACACTGGCATTACATGGACAATACACGGGCAATGCACTGGCAATGCACTGGCAATGCACGGGCAATACACGGGCAGTGCACTGGCAATGCATGGGTATGCACGGTAAATGCAAAGACAATAGACGGGCAATACACTGGCAACACATGGGTAATACACGGGCAATGCACTGGCAATGTACGGGCAATGAACTGGGCAATGCACAGGCAATACTCGGGCAATAGACGGGCAATGCACGGGATATGCACGGGAAATACACTGGCAATAAACTGGCAATGCACGGGCAATGCACTGGGCAATGCACTGGGCAATGCACGGGCAGTGCATGTGCAATCCATGGGCAATCCATGGGCAATGCACTACGCAATGCAGTGACAATAAACGGGCAATATACGGGCACTGCACTGGCAATGCACTGGCACTACACGGGCTATACACGGGTAATACACAGGCAATGCACGGGCAATACATGGCAAAGCACTGGCAATGCACGGGCAATGCACTGGCAATGCATCGGCAATGCACGGGCGATGCACTGGCAATGCACTGGCAATGCACTGGCAATGCACGGGCAATGCATGTGCAATACATTGACAGTGCACTGGCATTACACGGGCAATAGACGGGAAATACATGGGCAATGCACTGGGCAATGCACAGGCAATGCACGGGCGATGCACTGGCAATGCACTGGCAATGCACGGGCAATGCATGTGCAATACATTGACAGTGCACTGGCATTACACGGGCAATAGACGGGCAATACATGGGCAATGCACTGGCAATGCACCGGCAATGCATTCGCAATGCATGGGCACTGCACGGGCAATACACTGGCAATGCACAGGCAACACACGGGCAATACACGAGCAATACACGGGCAATGCATGCGCAATGCATGGGGAATGCATGGGCAATGCACGAGCAATACACAGGCAATGCACTAGCAATACACTGGCAACACACGGACAATACACGGGCAATGCACTGGCAATACACGGGCAGTGCACTGGCAATACACTGGCATTACATGGACAATACACGGGCAATGCACTGGCAATACACAGGCATGCACTGGCAATGCAGGGCAATACACGGGCAGTGCACTGGCAATGCATGGGTATGCACGGTAAATGCAAAGACAATAGACGGGCAATACACTGGCAACACATGGGTAATACACGGGCAATGCACTGGCAATGTACGAGCAATGAACTGGGCAATGCACAGGCAATACTCGGGCAATAGACGGGCAATGCACGGGATATGCACGGGAAATACACTGGCAATACACTGGCAATGCACGGGCAATGCACTGGGCAATGCATTGGGAAATGCACGGGCAGTGCATGTGCAATCCATGGGCAATCCATGGGCAATGCACTACGCAATGCAGTGGCAATAAACGGGCAATATACGGGCACTGCACTGGCAATGCACTGGCACTACACGGGCTATACACGGGTAATACACAGGCAATGCACGGGCAATACATGGCAAAGCACTGGCAATGCATGGGCAAAGCACGGGCAATACATGGGCAATACACGGGCAATGCACTAGGCAATGCACTGGCAAAAACGTGCAATGTACGGGCAATGCACTGGCTCTATACGGGCAATATACAGGCAAATCACTGGCAATGCACAGGCAATGCACTGGCAATGCAGGGGCAATACACAGGCAATACATGGGCAATACACAGGCAATGCACGGGTGATACATGGAAAACACTGGCAATGCAAGGGCAATGCACTGGCAATGCAGGGGCAATGCACGGGCAATACATGGGCAATACACGGGCAATGCACTAGGCAATGCACTGGCAAAAACGTGCAATGTACGGGCAACGCACTGGCACTACACGGGCAATACACGGGCAAATCACTGGCAATGCACAGGCAATGCACTGGCAATGCAGGGGCAATACACAGGCAATACATGGGCAATGCACTGGCATTGCACGGGCAATACACTAACAATATATGGGCAATACTTGGGCAATGCACTGCCAATGCACGGGCAATATACGGGCAATATACGGGCAATAGACGGGCAATGCACTGGCAATACAAGAGCAATGCACTGGCAATGCAGTTGCAATGCACGGGCAATGCACAGGCAATGCACTGGCAATGCATGGGCAATGCACGGGCAATACACGGGCAGTACATGGGCAATGCACTGGGCAATGCACAGGCAATACATGTGCAATATACTGGCAATGCATGTGCAATACATTGACAGTGCACTGGCATTACACGGGCAATAGACGGGCAATACATGGGCAATGCACTGGCAATGCACCGGCAATGCATTGGCAATACATGGGCAATGCACGGGCAATGCACTGGTAATGCACGGACAATGCACAGGGCAATGTACTGGCAATGCACTGGCAATAGACTGGCAATACATGGATGATTCACTGGGCAATGCACTGGCAATACATGGGCAATACACAGGCAATGCACTGGCAATTCTCTGGCAAAACACAGTCAATGCATGGACATTACATGGCAATACACGGACAATACACGGGCAATGCACTGGCAACACATGGATAAAACACGGATAATACACGGGCAATATACTGGCAAAGCATTGGCAATGCCTTGGCAATGCACTGGGCAGTTCACTGGGAAATGCACTGGTAATGAACTGGCAATACACGGGCAATACATGGGCATTGCACCGACAATGCATGGGCAATACACGTGCAATGTACTGGCAATGCACGGGCAATGCACTGGCAATGCACCGGCAATGTATTGCCAATGAACGGGCAATACACCGGCAATGCACTGGCGATGCACTAGTGATACATGGGCAATACACGGGTGATTCATTGGGCAATGCACTGGCAATACATGGACAACACATGGGCAATGCACTGGCAATTCACTGGCAACACACGGGCAATACACGAGCAATACAAGGGAAATGCATGAGAAATACATGGGCAATACATGGGCAATGCACTGGCAATACAAGGGAAATGCACGGTACCAATACACAGGCAATGCACGGGCAATGCACTGGCAATGCATCGGCAATGCACTGGGCGATGCACTGGGAAATGCACTGGCAATGCACTGGCAATGCGCGGGCAATACATGGGCAATGCACGAGCAATACATGGCCAATACACCGGCAATGCACTGGCGATGCACTGGTGATACATGGGCAATGCACGGGTGATTCACTGGGAAATGCTCTGGCAATGCACTAGCAATACACGGGCAATACACGGGCAATGCACGGGCAATACACGTGCAAAGTACTGCCAATGCACGGGCAATACACTGGCAATGCACTGCCGATGCACTGGTGATACATGGGCAATGCACGGGTGATTCACTGGGCAATGCACTGGCAATACATGCACAATACATGGGCAATGCACTGGCAATTCACTGGCAACACACGGGCATAACACGAGCAATACAAGGGTAATGTATGGGAAATATACGGGCAATACATGGGCAATGCATTGGCAATACAAGGTCAATGCACGGGCAATACACAGGCAATGCACTGGCAAAACACGGGCCATGCACTGGCAATGCATCGGCAATGCACTGGGCGATGCACTGGGAAATGCACTGACAATGCACTGGTAATGCGCGAGCAATACACGGGCAATGCACGAGCAATACACGGGCAATGCACTGGCAATACTTGGGCAATGCACCGGCAATGCATTGGTAATGCACGGGCATGCACTGGCAATGCACGGGCAATAGACGGACAATACACCAGCAACACACGAGCAATACATGGGTGATGCACTAGCAATGTACGGGCAATGCACTGGGCAAGGCACAGGCAATACACGGGCAATACACGGGCAATGCACGGGCAATGCACTGGTAATGCACGGGCATGCACTGGCAATGCACGGGCAATAGACGGACAATACACCGGCAACACACGGGCAATACATGGGCGATGCACTAGCAATGTACGAGCAATGCACTGGGCAATGCAGAAGGCAATACACGGGCAATACACAAGCAATGCACTGGCAATACACTGGCAATAGACGGCCAATTCATGGGCAATGCACTGGCAATGCACCGGCAATGCACTGGCAATGCACGGGCAATACATGGGCAATGCATGGGCAATGCACTCGGCAACGCACGGGCAATACTCGTGCAGTACAAGAGCAATGCACTGGCAATACACTGGCAATACACGGGCAGTGCATGGGCAATACATGGGCAATGCACTACGCAATGCACTGGCAATAAGCGGGCAATACACGGGCAATGCATTGGCAATGCACTGGCACTACACGGACTATACACGGGTAATACACAGGCAATGCACGGGCAATACATGGCAAAGTACTGGCAATGCAAGGGCAATGCACTGGCAATGCAGGGGCAATGCACTGGCAATGCACTGGCAACACACAGACAATGCACGGACATTACACGGCAAAGCACTGGCAATGCAAGGGCAATGCACAGGCAATGCAGGGGCAATACACGGGCAATACATGGGCAATGAACTGGCAATGCACTGGCAACGCACGGGCGATACACTGGCAATATATGGGCAAAGCACGGGCAATACACGGGCAATGCACTGGGCAATGCACGGGCAATATACGGGCAATAGACGGGCAATGCACTGGGCAATGCACCGGCAATGCATTGGCAATACACTGGCAATACACGGGCAATACATGGGCAATTCACAGGCAATGCATTGGGCAATGCACAGGCAATACTCGGGCAATACACGTGCAATGCACTGGCAATACAAGGGCAATACACGGGCAATGCACTGGCAATGCACAGGCAACACACGGGCAATACACGAGCATTACATGGGCAATGCATGGGCAATACATGGGCAATACACAGGCAATGCACTAGGCAATGCACTGGCAATACAAGGGCAATGCACGAGCAGTACATGGGCAATGCACGAGTAAGACACAGGCAATGCACTGTCAATGCACGGACAATACACGGACAATACACGGGCAATGCACTGGCAATACACGGGCATGCACTGGCAATGCACTGGCAGTACACGGTCAATGCACTGGCACTACACGGGCAATGCACTTGCACTACACGGGCAATGCACGGACGATGCACTGGCAATGCATGGGCAATGCACTGGGGATGCATGGGAAATACATTGGCAATACACGGGCAATGCACGGGCAATACACGTGCAATGCACGGGCAATATACTGGCAATGCATTGGCAATGCATTGGCAATGCACTGGCAATACACGGGCAATACACGGGCAATGCACTGGCAATGCACGGACAATACACAGGCAATGCACTGGCAACACACGGATAATACACGGGCAATGCATGGGCAATATACTGGCAATGCACTGGCAAAGCATTGGTAATGCACTGGGCAGTGCACTGGCAATGCACTGGCATTACACGGGCAATGCACTGTCAATGTACCAGCAATGCACTGGCAATGCATGGGCAACAGACGGGCAATGCACTGGCAGTGCACTGGCAATACACTGGCAATACATGGGCAGTGCACTGGCAATGCACGGGCAATACACGGGCAATGCATGGGCAATGCACTGGCAATACACTGGCAATGCACAGGCAACACACGGGCAATACACGAGCAATACACGGGCAATGCATGTGCAATGCATGGGGAATACATGGGCAATGCACGAGCAATACACAGGCAATGCACTGGCAATACACTGGCAACACACGGACAATACACGGGCAATGCACTGGCAATACACGGGCAGTGCACTGGCAATGCATGGGCATGCGCGGTCAATGCACAGACAATACACGGGCAATACAATGGAAACACATGGGTAATACACGGGCAATGCACTGGCAATACACTGGCATTACATGGACAATACACGGGCAATGCACTGGCAATACACAGGCATGCACTGGCAATGCACGGGCAATACACGGGCAGTGCACTGGCAATGCATGGGCATGCACGGTAAATGCAAAGACAATAGACGGGCAATACACTGGCAACACATGGGTAATACACGGGCAATGCACTGGCAATGTACGGGCAATGAACTGGGCAATGCACAGGCAAAACACGTGCAATGCACTGGGCAATGTACGGGCAATACACGGGCAACGCACTGGGCAATACACTGGCAATGCACTGGGCATTGCACTGACAATACAAGGGCAATGCATGGGCAATACATGGGCAATGCATGGGCAACACACGGGCAATGCTCTGGTAATACACTGGCACTGCATGGGCAACACATGGGCAATACACTGGGCAATGTAGGGGCAATACAAGGGCATTGCACTGACAATACAAGGGCAATGCATGGGCAATACATGGGCAATGCATGGGCAACACGGGCAATGCTCTGGTAATACACTGGCACTGCACGGGCAATACACGGGCAATGCACTGGCAAAGCACGGGCATGCACTGGCAATGCACGGGAAATCCATGGGCAGTGCACTGGCAATACTCGGGCAATGCACGGACAATGCACTGGGCAATGCAGTGGCAATAAACGGGCAATACAAGGACAATACATGGGCAGTGCACTGGGCAATGTACGGGCAATACGCGGGCAATGCACTGGGCAATACACTGGCAATGCACTGGGCATTGCACTGACAATACAAGGGCAATGCATGGGCAATACATGGGCAATGCATGGGCAACACACGGGCAATTCTCTGGTAATACACTGGCACTGCATGGGCAATACACGGGCAATACATTTGGCAATGTACGGGCAATACAAGGGCATTGCACTGACAATACAAGGGCAATGCATGGGCAATACATGGGCAATGCGTGGGCAACACACGGGCAATGCTCTGGTAATGCACTGGCACTGCACGGGCAATACACGGGCAATGCACTGGCAACGCACGGGCATGCACTGGCAATGCACGGGAAATTCATGGGCAGTACACTGGCAATACTCGGGCAATGCACGGACAATGCACTGGGCAATGCAGTGGCAATAAACGGGCAATACAAGGGCAATACATGGGCAGTGCACTGGACAATGAACGGGCAATACACTGGAAATACACGGGCAATACATGGGCAATGCATTGGCAGTGCACTGACAATTAATGGCAATACACTGGCAATATAAGGGCTATACACTGGCAATGCATGGGCAATGCACTGGCAATGCATGGGAAATACACTGGCAATGCACAGGCAACACACGGGCAATGCATTGGCAATGCACTGGCAATGCACATGACAATGCACTGGCAGTGCACTGGCAATAATACTTGGGCAATGCACGGACAATGCACTGGGAAATGCAGTGGCAATAAACGGGCAATACAAGGACAATACATGGGCAGTGCACTGGGCAATGCACTGGCAATACACTGGCATTACATGGACAATACACGGGCAATGCACTGGCAGTACACATGCATGCACTGGCAATGCAGGGCAATACACGGGCAGTGCACTGGCAATGCATGGGTGTGCACGGTAAATGCAAAGACAATAGACGGGCAATACACTGGCAACACATGGGTAATACACGGGCAATGCACTGGCAATGTACGGGCTATGAACTGGGCAATGCACAGGCAATACTCGGGCAATAGACGGGCAATGCACGGGATATGCACGGGAAATACACTGGCAATACACTGGCAATGCACGGGCAATGCACTGGGCAATGCACTGGGCAATGCACGGGCAGTGCCTGTGCAATCCATGGGCAATCCATGGGCAATGCACTACGCAATGCAGTGGCAATAAACGGGCAATATACGGGCACTGCACTGGCAATGCACTGGCACTACACGGGCTATACACGGGTAATACACAGGCAATGCACGGGCAATACATGGCAAAGCACTGGCAATGCATGGGCAATGCACGGGCAATACACGGGCAGTGCACTGGCAATGCATGGGCATGCACAGACAATACACGGGCAATACAATGGAAACACATGGGTAATACACGGGCAATGCACTGGCAATACACTGGCATTACATGGACAATACACGGGCAATGCACTGGCAATACACAGGCATGCACTGGCAATGCACGGGCAATACACGGGCAGTGCACTGGCAATGCATGGGTATGCACGGTAAATGCAAAGACAATAGACGGGCAATACACTGGCAACACATGGGTAATACACGGGCAATGCACTGGCAATGTACGGGCAATGAACTGGGCAATGCACAGGCAATACTCGGGCAATAGACGGGCAATGCACGGGATATGCACGGGAAATACACTGGCAATAAACTGGCAATGCACGGGCAATGCACTGGGCAATGCACTGGGCAATGCACGGGCAGTGCATGTGCAATCCATGGGCAATGCACTACGCAATGCAGTGACAATAAACGGGCAATATACGGGCACTGCACTGGCAATGCACTGGCACTACACGGGCTATACACGGGTAATACACAGGCAATGCACGGGCAATACATGGCAAAGCACTGGCAATGCACGGGCAATGCACTGGCAATGCATCGGCAATGCACGGGTGATGCACTGGCAATGCACTGGCAATGCACTGGCAATGCACGGGCAATGCATGTGCAATACATTGACAGTGCACTGGCATTACACGGGCAATAGACGGGCAATACATGGGCAAAGCACTGGGCAATGCACAGGCAATGCACGGGCGATGCACTGGCAATGCACTGGCAATGCACGGGCAATGCATGTGCAATACATTGACAGTGCACTGGCATTACACGGGCAATAGACGGGCAATACATGGGCAATGCACTGGCAATGCACCGGCAATGCATTGGCAATGCATGGGCACTGCACGGGCAATACACTGGCAATGCACAGGCAACACACGGGCAATACACGAGCAATACACGGGCAATGCATGCGCAATGCATGGGGAATGCATGGGCAATGCACGAGCAATACACAGGCAATGCACTAGCAATACACTGGCAACACACGGACAATACACGGGCAATGCACTGGCAATACACGGGCAGTGCACTGGCAATGCATGGGCATGCGCGGTCAATGCACAGACAATACACGGGCAATACAATGGAAACACATGGGTAATACACGGGCAATGCACTGGCAATACACTTGCATTACATGGACAATACACGGGCAATGCACTGGCAATACACAGGCATGCACTGGCAATGCAGGGCAATACACGGGCAGTGCACTGGCAATGCATGGGTATGCAAGGTAAATGCAAAGACAATAGACGGGCAATACACTGGCAACACATGGGTAATACACGGGCAATGCACTGGCAATGTACGGGCAATGAACTGGGCAATGCACAGGCAATACTCGGGCAATAGACGGGCAATGCACGGGATATGCACGGGAAATACACTGGCAATACACTGGCAATGCACGGGCAATGCACTGGGCAATGCATTGGGCAATGCACTACGCAATGCAGTGGCAATAAACGGGCAATATACGGGCACTGCACTGGCAATGCACTGGCACTACACGGGCTATACACGGGTAATACACAGGCAATGCACGGGCAATACATGGCAAAGCACTGGCAATGCAGGGGCAATGCACGGGCAATACATGGGCAATACACGGGCAATGCACTAGGCAATGCACTGGCAAAAACGTGCAATGTACGGGCAATGCACTGGCTCTATACGGGCAATATACAGGCAAATCACTGGCAATGCACAGGCAATGCACTGGCAATGCAGGGGCAATACACAGGCAATACATGGGCAATACACAGGCAATGCACGGGCAATACATGGAAAACACTGGCAATGCAAGGGCAATGCACTGGCAATGCAGGGGCAATGCACGGGCAATACATGGGCAATACACGGGCAATGCACTAGGCAATGCACTAGGCAATGCACTGGCAAAAACGTGCAATGTACGGGCAACGCACTGGCACTACACGGGCAATACACGGGCAAATCACTGGCAATGCACAGGCAATGCACTGGCAATGCAGGGGCAATACACAGGCAATACATGGGCAATGCACTGGCATTGCACGGGCAATACACTAACAATATATGGGCAATACTTGGGCAATGCACTGCCAATGCACGGGCAATATACGGGCAATATACGGGCAATAGACGGGCAATGCACTGGCAATACAAGAGCAATGCACTGGCAATGCACTTGCAATGCACGGGCAATGCACAGGCAATGCACTGGCAATGCACGGGCAATGCACGGGCAATACACGGGCAGTACATGGGCAATGCACTGGGCAATGCACAGGCAATACATGTGCAATATACTGGCAATGCATGTGCAATACATTGACAGTGCACTGGCATTACACGGGCAATAGACGAGCAATACATGGGCAATGCACTGGCAATGCACCGGCAATGCATTGGCAATACATGGGCAATGCACGGGCAATGCACTGGTAATGCACGGACAATGCACAGGGCAATGTACTGGCAATGCACTGGCAATAGACTGGCAATACATGGATGATTCACTGGGCAATGCACTGGCAATACATGGGCAATACACAGGCAATGCACTGGCAATTCACTGGCAAAACACAGTCAATGCACGGACATTACATGGCAATACACGGACAATACACGGACAATGCACTGGCAACACATGGATAAAACACGGATAATACACGGGCAATGTACTGGCAAAGCATTGGCAATGCCTTGGCAATGCACTGGGCAGTTCACTGGGAAATGCACTGGTAATGAACTGGCAATACACGGGCAATACATGGGCATTGCACCGACAATGCATGGGCAATACACGTGCAATGTACTGGCAATGCACGGGCAATGCACTGGCAATGCACCGGCAATGTATTGCCAATGAACGGGCAATACACCGGCAATGCACTAGCGATGCACTAGTGATACATGGGCAATACACGGGTGATTCATTGGGCAATGCACTGGCAATACATGGACAACACATGGGCAATGCACTGGCAATTCACTGGCAACACACGGGCAATACACGAGCAATACAAGGGAAATGCATGAGAAATACATGGGCAATACATGGGCAATGCACTGGCAATACAAGGGAAATGCACGGGCAATACACAGGCAATGCACGGGCAATGCACTGGCAATGCATCGGCAATGCACTGGGCGATGCACTGGGAAATGCACTGGCAATGCACTGGCAATGCACTGGCAATGCGCGGGCAATACATGGGCAATGCACGAGCAATACATGGTCAATACACCGGCAATGCACTGGCGATGCACTGGTGATACATGGGCAATGCACGGGTGATTCACTGGGAAATGCTCTGGCAATGCACTAGCAATACACGGGCAATACACGGGCAATGCACGGGCAATACACGTGCAAAGTACTGCCAATGCACGGGCAATACACTGGCAATGCACTGCCGATGCACTGGTGATACATGGGCAATGCACGGGTGATTCACTGGGCAATGCACTGGCAATACATGCACAATACATGGGCAATGCACTGGCAATTCACTGGCAACACACGGGCATAACACGAGCAATACAAGGGTAATGTATGGGAAATATACGGGCAATACATGGGCAATGCATTGGCAATACAAGGTCAATGCACGGGCAATACACAGGCAATGCACTGGCAAAACACGGGCCATGCACTGGCAATGCATCGGCAATGCACTGGGCGATGCACTGGGAAATGCACTGACAATGCACTGGCAATGCGCGAGCAATACACGGGCAATGCACGAGCAATACACGGGCAATGCACTGGCAATACACGGGCAATGCACCGGCAATGCATTGGTAAAGCACGGGCATGCACTGGCAATGCACGGGCAATAGACGGACAATACACCAGCAACACACGAGCAATACATGGGCAATGCACGAGCAATACATGGTCAATACACCGGCAATGCACTGGCGATGCACTGGTGATACATGGGCAATGCACGGGTGATTCACTGGGAAATGCTCTGGCAATGCACTAGCAATACACGGGCAATACACGGGCAATGCACGGGCAATACACGTGCAAAGTACTGCCAATGCACGGGCAATACACTGGCAATGCACTGCCGATGCACTGGTGATACATGGGCAATGCACGGGTGATTCACTGGGCAATGCACTGGCAATACATGCACAATACATGGGCAATGCACTGGCAATTCACTGGCAACACACGGGCATAACACGAGCAATACAAGGGTAATGTATGGGAAATATACGGGCAATACATGGGCAATGCATTGGCAATACAAGGTCAATGCACGGGCAATACACAGGCAATGCACTGGCAAAACACGGGCCATGCACTGGCAATGCATCGGCAATGCACTGGGCGATGCACTGGGAAATGCACTGACAATGCACTGGCAATGCGCGAGCAATACACAGGCAATGCACGAGCAATACACAGGCAATGCACTGGCAATACACGGGCAATGCACCGGCAATGCATTGGTAAAGCACGGGCATGCACTGGCAATGCACGGGCAATAGACGGACAATACACCAGCAACACACGAGCAATACATGGGTGATGCACTAGCAATGTACGGGCAATGCACTGGGCAAGGCACAGGCAATACACGGGCAATACACGGGCAATGCACGGGCAATGCACTGGTAATGCACGGGCATGCACTGGCAATGCACGGGCAATAGACGGACAATACACCGGCAACACACGGGCAATACATGGGCGATGCACTAGCAATGTACGAGCAATGCACTGGGCAATGCAGAAGGCAATGCACGGGCAATACACGAGCAATGCACTGGCAATACACTGGCAATAGACGGCCAATTCATGGGCAATGCACTGGCAATGCACCGGCAATGCACTGGCAATGCACGGGCAATACATGGGCAATGCATGGGCAATGCACTCGGCAACGCACGGGCAATACTCGTGCAGTACAAGAGCAATGCACTGGCAATACACTGGCAATACACGGGCAGTGCATGGGCAATACATGGGCAATGCACTACGCAATGCACTGGCAATAAGCGGGCAATACACGGGCAATGCACTGGCAATGCACTGGCACTACACGGACTATACACGGGTAATACACAGGCAATGCACGGGCAATACATGGCAAAGTACTGGCAATGCAAGGGCAATGCACTGGCAATGCAGGGGCAATGCACTGGCAATGCACTGGCAACACACAGACAATGCACGGACATTACACGGCAAAGCACTGGCAATGCAAGGGCAATGCACAGGCAATGCAGGGGCAATACACGGGCAATACATGGGCAATGAACTGGCAATGCACTGGCAACGCACGGGCGATACACTGGCAATATATGGGCAAAGCACGGGCAATACACGGGCAATGCACTGGGCAATGCACGGGCAATATATGGGCAATAGACGGGCAATGCACTGGGCAATGCACCGGCAATGCATTGGCAATGCACTGGCAATACACGGGCAATACATGGGCAATTCACAGCCAATGCATTGGGCAATGCACTAGCAATACACGGGCAATGCACTTGCAATGTACTGGCAATACATGGGCAATGCATGGAAACTGCACTGTCAATAAATGGCAATGTATTTGCAATACACGGACAATGCAGTGGAAATGCGCAGGCAATACATAGGCTATGCACTGGCAATGCAGAGGCAATACTCGGGCAATTCACGTGCAATGCACTGGCAATACAAGGGCAATACACGGGCAATGCACTGGCAATGCACAGGCAACACACGGGCAATACACGAGCATTACATGGGCAATGCATGGGCAATACATGGGCAATGCACTAGGCAATGCACTGGCAATACAAGGGCAATGCACGAGCAGTACATGGGCAATGCACGAGTAATACACAGGCAATGCACTGTCAATGCACGGACAATACACGGGCAATGCACTGGCAATACACGGGCATGCACTGGCAATGCACTGGCAGTACACGGTCAATGCACTGGCACTACACGGGCAATGCACTTGCACTACACGGGCAATGCACGGACGATGCACTGGCAATGCATGGGCAATGCACTGGGGATGCATGGGAAATACATTGGCAATACACGGGCAATGCACGGGCAATACACGTGCAATGCACGGGCAATATACTGGCAATGCATTGGCATTGCATTGGCAATGCACTGGCAATACACGGGCAATACACGGGCAATGCACTGGCAATGCACGGACAATACACAGGCAATGCACTGGCAACACACGGATAATACACGGGCAATGCATGGGCAATATACTGGCAATGCACTGGCAAAGCATTGGTAATGCACTGGGCAGTGCACTGGCAATGCACTGGCATTACACGGGCAATGCAGTGTCAATGTATCAGCAATGCACTGGCAATGCATGGGCAACAGACGGGCAATGCACTGGCAATGCACAGGACAATGCACTGGCAGTGCACTGGCAATACACTGGCAATACATGGGCAGTGCACTGGCAACACACAGGCAATGCGCGGGCAATACACGGGCAATGCATGGGCAATGCACTGGCAATACACTGGCAATGCACAGGCAACACACGGGCAATACACGAGCAATACACGGGCAATGCATGTGCAATGCATGGGGAATACATGGGCAATGCACGAGCAATACACAGGCAATGCACTGGCAATACACTGGCAACACACGGACAATACACGGGCAATGCACTGGCAATACACGGGCAGTGCACTAGCAATGCATGGGCATGCGCGGTCAATGCATAGACAATACACGGGCAATACAATGGAAACACATGGGTAATACACGGGCAATGCACTGGCAATACACTGGCATTACATGGACAATACACGGGCAATGCACTGGCAATACACAGGCATGCACTGGCAATGCACGGGCAATACACGGGCAGTGCACTGGCAATGCATGGGCATGCACGGTAAATGCAAAGACAATAGACGGGCAACACACTGGCAACACATGGGTAATACACGGGCAATGCACTGGCAATGTACGGGCAATGAACTGGGCAATGCACAGGCAAAACACGTGCAATGCACTGGGCAATGTACGGGCAATACACGGGCAACGCACTGGGCAATACACTGGCAATGCACTGGGCATTGCACTGACAATACAAGGGCAATGCATGGGCAATACATGGGCAATGCATGGGCAACACACGGGCAATGCTCTGGTAATACACTGGCACTGCATGGGCAACACATGGGCAATACACTGGGCAATGTAGGGGCAATACAAGGGCATTGCACTGACAATACAAGGGCAATGCATGGGCAATACATGGGCAATGCATGGGCAACACACGGGCAATGCTCTGGTAATGCACTGGCACTGCACGGGCAATACACGGGCAATGCACTGGCAAAGCACGGGCATGCACTGGCAATGCACGGGAAATCCATGGGCAGTACACTGGCAATACTCGGGCAATGCACGGACAATGCACTGGGCAATGCAGTGGGGAATACATGGGCAATGCACGAGCAATACACAGGCAATGCACTGGCAATACACTGGCAACACACGGACAATACACGGGCAATGCACTGGCAATGCACGGGCAGTGCACTGGCAATGCATGGGCATGTGCGGTCAATGCACAGACAATACACGGGCAATACAATGGAAACACATGGGTAATACACGGGCAATGCACTGGCAATACACTGGCATTACATGGACAATACACGGGCAATGCACTGGCAATACACAGGCATGCACTGGCAATGCACGGGCAATACACGGGCAGTGCACTGGCAATGCATGGGCATGCACGGTAAATGCAAAGACAATAGACGGGCAATACACTGGCAACACATGGGTAATACACGGGCAATGCACTGGCAATGTACGGGCAATGAACTGGGCAATGCACAGGCAAAACACGTGCAATGCACTGGGCAATGTACGGGCAATACACGGGCAACGCACTGGGCAATACACTGGCAATGCACTGGGCATTGCACTGACAATACAAGGGCAATGCATGGGCAATACATGGGCAATGCATGGGCAACACACGGGCAATGCTCTGGTAATACACTGGCACTGCATGGGCAATACATGGGCAATACACTGGGCAATGCATGGGCAATACAAGGGCATTGCACTGACAATACAAGGGCAATGCATGGGCAATACATGGGCAATGCATGGGCAACACACGGGCAATGCTCTGGTAATGCACTGGCACTGCACGGGCAATACACGGGCAATGCACTGGCAAAGCACGGGCATGCACTGGAAATGCACGGGAAATCCATGGGCAGTACACTGGCAATACTCGGGCAATGCACGGACAATGCACTGGGCAATGCAGTGGCAATAAACGGGCAATACAAGGGCAATACATGGGCAGTACACTGGGCAATGTACGGGCAATACGCGGGCAATGCACTGGGCAATACACTGGCAATGCACTGGGCATTGCACTGACAATACAAGGGCAATGCATGGGCAATACATGGGCAATGCATGGGCAACACACGGGCAATGCTCTGGTAATACACTGGCACTGCATGGGCAATACATGGGCAATACACGGGCAATACACTGGGCAATGTACGGGCAATACAAGGGCATTGCACTGACAATACAAGGGCAATGCATGGGCAATACATGGGCAATGCATGGGCAACACACGGGCAATGCTCTGGTAATGCACTGGCACTACACGGGCAATACACGGGCAATGCACTGGCAAAGCACGGGCATGCACTGGCAATGCACGGGAAATCCATGGGCAGTACACTGGCAATACTCGGGCAATGCACGGTCAATGCACTGGGCAATGCAGTGGCAATAAACGGGCAATACAAGGGCAATACATGGGCAGTACACTGGGCAATGAACGGGCAATGCACTGGCAATACACTGGCATTACATGGACAATACACGGGCAATGCACTGGCAATACACAGGCATGCACTGGCAATGCACGGGCAATACACGGGCAGTGCACTGGCAATGCATGGGCATGCACGGTAAATGCAAAGACAATAGACGGGCAATACACTGGCAACACATGGGTAATACACGGGCAATGCACTGGCAATGTACGGGCAATGAACTGGGCAATGCACAGGCAAAACACGTACAATGCACTGGGCAATGTACGGGCAATACACTGGCAATACACGGGCAATACATTGGCAAAGCACTGGCAGTGCACTGACAATTAATGGGCAATACACTGGCAATACAAGGGCTATACACTGGCAATGCATGGGCAATGCACTGGCAATGCATGGGAAATACACTGGCAATGCACAGGCAACACACGGGCAATGCATTGGCAATGCACTGGCAATGCACAGGACAATGCACTGGCAGTGCACTGGCAATAATGCTTGGGCAATGCACGGACAATGCACTGGGCAATGAAGTGGCAATAAACGGGCAATACAAGGGCAATACATGGGCAGTGCACTGGGCAATGAACGGGCAGTACACTGGCAATACACGGGCAAAACACGGGCAATGCACTGGCAGTGCACTGGCAATTAATGGGCAATACACGGGAAATACAAGGGCTATACACTGGCAATGCATGGGCAATGCACTGGTAATGCATGGGAAATACACTGGCAATGCACAGGCAACACACGGGCAATGCATTGGCAATGCACTGGCAATGCATCGGCAATTCACTGGACGATGCACTGAGAAATGCACTGGTAATGCAGTGGCAATTTGCAGGCAATACACGGGCAATGTACTGGTAATACACGGGAAATACACGGGTAATACACGGGCAATGCACTGGCAATGCATGGGCTATGCACTGGCAATGCACGGCAAATACACTGGCAATGCACGGGCAATTCACGGGCAATGCACGGGTAACACACTGGTAATGTATTGGCAATGCAGCGGCAATGCACTGGGCGATGCACTGGGAAATGCACTGGCAATGCGCGGGCAAGGCACGGGCAATGTACTGGAAATACATGGGCAATGCACTGGCAATGAGCTGGGCAATGCATTGGCAATGCACTGGCTTTACATAGGCAATACACAGGCAATACATGGGCAATACACGGGCAATGCACTGGCAATGCATGGACAATACACAGGCAATACATGGGCAATACATGGGCAATATACGGGCAATGCACTGGGCAATGCACGGGCAATGCACTGGCAATAAACGGGCAATACAAGGGCAATACATGGGCAGTACACTGGGCAATGAACGGGCAATACACTGGCAATACGGGCAATACATGGGCAATGCACTGGCAGTGCACTGACAATTAATGGGCAATACACTGGCAATACAAGGGTTATACACTGGCAATGCATGGGCAATGCACTGGCAATGCATGGGAAATACACTGGCAATGCACAGGCAACACACGGGCAATGCATTGGCAATGCACTGGCAATGCACAGGACAATGCACTGGCAGTGCACTGGCAATAATACTTGGGAAATGCACGGACAATGCACTGGGCAATGAAGTGGCAATAGACGGGCAATACAAGGGCAATACATGGGCAGTGCACTGGGCAATGAACGGGCAATACACTGGCAATACACGGGCAAAACACGGGCAATGCACTGGCAGTGCACTGGCAATTAATGGGCAATATACGGGCAATACAAGGGCTATACACTGGCAATGCATGGGCAATGCACTGGTAATGCATGGGAAATACACTGGCAATGCACAGGCAACACACGGGCAACGCATTGGCAATGCACTGGCAATGCATCGGCAATTCACTGGACGATGCACTGAGAAATGCACTGGTAATGCAGTGGCAATTTGCAGGCAATACACAGGCAATGTACTGGTAATACACGGGAAATACACAGGTAATACACGGGCAATGCACTGGCAATGCATGGGCTATGCACTGGCAATGCACGGCAAATACACTGGCAATGCACGGGCAATTCACGGGCAATGCACGAGTAACACACTGGCAATGTATTGGCAATGCATCGGCAATGCACTGGGCGATGCACTGGGAAATGCACTGGCAATGCGCGGGCAAAGCACGGGCAATGTACTGGAAATACATGGGCAATGCACTGGCAATGAACTGGGCAATGCATTGGCAATGCACTGGCTTTACATAGGCAATACACAGGCAATACATGGGCAATACACGGGCAATGCACTGGCAATGCATGGACAATACACAGGCAATACATGGGCAATACATGGGCAATATACGGACAATGCACTGGGCAATGCACGGGCAATGCATTGGCAATACACGGGCAATAGAGGGGCAATGCATGGGCAATGCATGGGCAATGTACCGGCAATGCACTGGTAGTGCATGGGCAATAAACGTGCAATACACGGTCAATGCACAGGCAATGCACTGGCAATGCACAGGACAATGCACTGGCAGTGCACTGGCAATACACTTGCAATAGACGGTCAATGCATGGGCAATGCACTGGCAATGTACCAGCAATGCACGGGCAATGCATGGGCAACAAACGGGCAATGCACGGGCAATGCACGGGCAATGCACAGGACAATGCACTGGCAATGCACTGGCAATACATGGGCAATGCACTGGCAATTCACTGGCAACACACAGGCAATGCACGGGCAATACACGGGCAATGCATGGGCAATGCACGGGCAATACACTGGCAATGCACAGGCAACACACGGGCAATACACGAGCAATACACGGGCAATGCATGCGCAATGCATGGGGAATACATGGGCAATGCACGAGCAATACACAGGCAATGCACTGGCAATGCACTGGCAACATACAGACAATACACGGACAATGCACTGGCAATACACGGGCAGTGCACTGGCAATGCATGGGCATGCGCGGTCAATGCACAGACAATACGCGGGCAATACAATGGAAACACATGGGTAATACACGGGCAATGCACTGGAAATACACTGGCATTACATGGACAATACACGGGCAATGCACTGGCAATACACAGGCATGCACTGGCAATGCACGGGCAATACACGGGCAGTGCACTGGCAATGCATGGGTATGCACGGTAAATGCAAAGACAATAGACGGGCAATACACTGGCAACACATGGGTAATACACGGGCAATGCACTGGCAATGTACGGGCAATGAACTGGGCAATGCACAGGCAATACTCGGGCAATAGATGGGCAATGCACGGGATATACACGGGAAATACACTGGCAATACACTGGCAATGTACAGGCAATGCACTGGGCAATGCACTGGGCAATGCACTGGCAATACGCGTGCAGTACAAGGGCAATGCACTGGCAATACACTGACAATACACGGGCAGTGCATGTGCAATTCATGGGCAATCCATGGGCAATGCACTACGCAATGCACTGGCAATAAACGGGCAATATACGGGCACTGCACTGGCAATGCACTGGCAATACATGGCAAAGCACTGGCAATGCAAGGGCAATGCACTGGCAATGCAGGGGCAATGCACGGGCAATACATGGGCAATACACGGGCAATGCACTAGGCAATGCACTGGCAAAAACGTGCAATGTACGGGCAATGCACTGGCTCTACACGGGCAATATACGGGCAAATCACTGGCAATACACTGGCAATGCAGGGGCAATACACAGGCAATACATGGGCAATACACAGGCAATGCACGGGCAATACATGGAAAACACTGGCAATGCAAGGGCAATGCACTGGCAATGCAGGGGCAATGCACGGGCAATACATGGGCAATGCATGGGCAATACACGGTAATGCACTGCTAATGCACGGGCAATGCACAGGGCAATGCACTGGCAATACACTGGCAATACACGGGTGATTCACTGGGCATTGCACTGGCAATACATGGGCAATAAATGGGCAATGCACTGGAAATTCACTGGCAACACACGGGCAATACATGAGCAATACACGGGCAATGCATGGGCAATACTCGGGCAATATATGGGCAATTCACAGGCAATGCACTGGGCAATGCACTGGCAACACATGGGCAATACATAGGCAATGCACTGACAATACATTGACAGTGCACTGGCAATACACGGGCAATAGATGGGCAATAGATGGGCAATACACTGGTAATGCACTGGCAATACAAGGGCAATGCATGGGCAATACAGGGCAATGCACGGGCAATACGCGGGCAATGCACGAGCAATGCATTGGGCAATGCACTGGCAATAAAATGGCATTGCATGGGAAATACACGGGCAATGCAGGAGCAATACACAGACAATGCACTGGAAATACACTGGCAATATACAGGTAATACACAGGCAATGCACTGGCAGTGCACAGGTATGCACTGGCAACACACGGGCAATACACGGGCAATACACTGGCAATACATGAGCAATATACGGGCACTACACGGGCAATGCACTGGCAAAGCACAGGGAATACAAGGGGAATACATGGGCAATGCATTGGGCAATGCACGGGCAATGAACTGGCAATACACGGGCAATACACTGACAATTTACACGGTCAATGCATGGGCAATACACGGGCAATTCACAGGCAATGCACTGGGCAATGCACTGGCAACACATGGGCAATACATAGGCAATGCACTGACAATACATTGACAGTGCACTGGCAATACACGGGCAATAGATGGGCAATAGATGGGCAATGCACTGACAATGCATCGGCAATGCACGGGCAATACATGGGCAATGCATGGGCAATACACGGTAATGCACTGCTAATGCACGGGCAATGCACAGGGCAATGCACTGGCAATACACTGGCAATACACGGGTGATTCACTGGGCATTGCACTGGCAATACATGGGCAATAAATGGGCAATGCACTGGAAATTCACTGGCAACACACGGGCAATACATGAGCAATACACGGGCAATGCATGGGCAATACTCGGGCAATATATGGGCAATGCACAGGCACCACACGGGCAATACACGAGCAATACACGGGCAATGCATAGGCAATACACGGGCAATACACGGGCAATGCACTGGGCAATACACAGGCAATGCACTGGCAATACACGGGCAATACACGGGTGATGCACTGGGCAATGCACTGGCAATACATGGGCAATACATTGGCAATGCACTGGCAATTCACTGGCAACACACGGGCAATACACGAGCAATAAATGGGCAATACATGGGCAATAAACTGCACGGGCAATACACGGGCAATACATGGGCAATACACAGGCAATACACGGGTAATAGACTGGCTCCCAACTGTGACCAGAAGGGAAAAGAAGAAACTCGGTGCTTCCACTGAGTGAGAAATAGATTTGGTTGCTGTTACCTGTAGGGAGATGGAAAATTTGAATCCCGAGAGATTCTAGTAATGAGGGTTTAAATGAATGAGAGATCTTCTGTTTCCTGATTGGAGCATTGGCCCACGTGATCCCAGGTACGCTTCATGGAGTGTTCCTGATGTGCCCCTGGAATCTGTGGGCCAGTACACTGCCCCCTAGTATTCAGCATCAAATAGCAAGTTCGCGACGGAGAGTCCCCATCAGGTAAGTTCCATTCTTTCGGATGCTGGCGCCGTACTCCGTAGGTACACCCCGACCGCAAAATCCAGGCTAATACTTCGGGAGGATTCACTGGCCTTGTTTCAAAGTCTAACTTCATCAGGCTGAAATATCTACTTTATGGATTGAAATGGGGCTGCAACAAATATATTATTCCAGATTCCTTTGCCACTATTTCGGTTAAACGGTTGAAAATCAATTAATTCATGCCTTCGTTAAAATAGCAATATTATTTGACACAAACATGTTTGTTAGTGATATCGCTCTGCATAATTTCAGCTCAATGATATCTTGCTGAGCCAAGGATAAAAATGAGTTGGCAATTCATTATAGCCCAGGAATGGGCGGTATATTTAGAAAAGTTGGAGAATTCGCGGCAGGTGCTAATGCTTTAGACTGCACACAAAATTTGTGCTCACTGTGCTAATTCAACTTTTAAAGCCCAAGCTCATTGGTGTTACACTGAAAGGGTGGACCAATATCAGGTGCAGGCTAATCGCAAGTCATGATTTCCACAGATTTATTTCAGTACACAAAGGGGAGGTTCATTGATGCTGCAGAACCTCATGCTCAGCATTGCTGGCTATACGAGTGCCAGGATAGCGGGCATTGACATTGAGGACTAGCTGTCTGGTTGCACACCAACTGCACATTAAGTGGTAGCCTTTGCGGTTACAGAATACCTCAGAACTGTTATGCGGTGCCCGCAAAGCAACATGGATGCGGTCAATGGTGCCCTGCGCCATGGGGAAACCCGTATCCAGGCAAAGCTCGTCCTGCTTCTCTCTGGTGATGGGGAAGGAGATGCAGTCCCTTCTCCTTCTGTGGAGAGCCTCTGTGGCCTCCCGGATGCAGCGATAGACGGCGAACTGCGAGATGTTAGCTATGTCTCCTGTTGCAGATTGTAAGGATGCGCTGGCGAATAAATTGAGTGCGACGGTGATGTTGACTGCCACTGAGAGAGACGTGGTCGCCCTGATCTGAGGCTGGAGTTCTGGTTACAGGTGGTGGTAGGGTTTCTGTGACCACCTCCTTCTAATACACTGCTCCTCGCTTAACTGGAGGTAGGAGAAGTGCTCTCAGATTACCCTGTGGAGGGTTAGGCCTCCTGTTGAGAGTCCTGATGGCCCTCCTCCTCTCTCTGGCCACATGTTCCAGTCTTTCTCACTGCCTCCGCTGCCTCCACCGTTGATCTTGGATGACGCGGTCGACAGCCAGTACAGTGCCCATTGATGCAACCAAGTTTGATTTTTTTAACAATAAATGTAGCTACTTTTTATTTGTCACCACACTCCTGATACTAAATAACATTGAAATGACTGATGCACGATGTGAAGCTGACAAGAAAGCACTGAAACCCCACTAACCTACAGCTGTGACGCATGACGAGTGATTCCTTTAAATAACATCCCTGGTGCCGGCTTCCTTTTGCTTCATACTAACTCTCCTTGTCACTGTTTCCTCCAGGTGCTGAGGTAGGTGGCGACAATCAATTGCGCAGCTTGGGCGCTCAGTGAGCGCTGCACACTCACTGACGTCACAAGCCACTGGCATTGAGGCTCCCGCCGATAAATGTTAGCGGCAGCGCTGCGAAGGATGGCGGAATTTGCCATGGGATGTTAGGTTCGCCTCATCTTGGCAATACTGCTCTCGTGCCCCGTTAGTGCCATCTGCTGCCACCAGCGAGAGGCGGTAAAGGACCAAATGTTTCCCCCACTGAGTTGGGAGCACCCTTACCATGGCCTCCACTACTTTATTATTGGATATTACTGTAAGAAAATATATCTTTTGCCAGAATTTGACATACAGGAGAACTTGAATATTTTGCAGTCACAACATTTACATGAGTTCACAGTGATTCGGGGAATCTCTTGGGAGAGTTGGCACACTGGTGTAGTGTTACACCAGCATTGCCATTAACTGTATACAGGGGATTAGAACACCTCAGATAGCAGTCCTCAGATCTAGCCCAGAGAGACTGGAAGGACATTTCCTTCAACAGCTGTCAAGGGCCCCAAAGTGATTTTGGGCTGCTTTGTATCAAGTTCCCCGCAGGTATAAGTCCATCTTACAAAACGTTTACAATCCTCACGAAAATTAAAAAGAAAAACCCAGCTTAAATCCATCCCAGGGGAAAGCGAATGAAAAGAATTGCTGTGTCTTTTAGCTGCTATAAAATGAAAAGAATTTAAAGTCTCTCATCCTAATTCCCAACAGATCGCCATCTACAACCCTACTATCTATGCAGTGAGAGGCCTGGATCGATAGCACAGAGTTGGCAAGCCGGCTCCTAGTACTGGAAAGGATGCTTTTATAAAGGTTGGGATTTGAAGCCATATTGTTGGAACAGGACCAGTGATGCCTAGCAGTGCTTTAGATTAGTAGGATAATTGGTAAAGAAGCACTTAATAATATCAGTGGTTGCTCCTAGGTCGAACGCTTCACTTAGTTTACCTTCTCTCTCTCTCTGAACACATAGCTTAAAGGGACAGTGTTGCTGGCAATTTCTGCATTGCAATTATATAGCTGTAGTCTAATCACACTACAGACATGGGGTGAGTTACTGGACATTGGCCACTAGACATGGAAACATATCCCAGCATGAAGTCAGTGCCATCAGGAGGGAAAATAAAATAAAAAATAAACAAATATAAATTCCATTTGCCAACAACACTGGATGCCATGTTTTTTTTTTATTTGTTCTGGGCATCACTGGCAAGGCCAGCATTCATTGCCCATCCGTAATTTCCCCCAAGAAGGTGGTGGTGAGCTGCCTTCTTGAACTACTGCAGTCCGTGTGGTGAAGGAACTCCCACAATGATGTTAGGGAGGGAGTTCCAGGATTTTGACCCAGCGACGATGAAGGAACGGCGATATATTTTCAAGTCAGGATGGTGTGTGTCTTGGAGGGGAAAGTGGAGGTGATGGTGTTCCCATGCGCCTGCTGCCTTTATCCTTCTAGTTGGAAGAGGTCGCGGGTTTGGGAGGTGCTGCCAAAGAAGCCTTGGCGAGTTGCCGCAGTGTATCTTGCAGCGGTTCAAGAAGACAGACACGGTACGCCGGTGGTGGAGGGAATGAATGTTGAAGGTGGTGGATGGGGTGCCAATCAAGTGGGCTGCTTTGTCCTGGATGGTGTTGAGCTTCTTGAGTTTTGGAGCTGCACACATCCACGCAAGTGGAGAGTATTCCATCACACTTTAATAGATCCAAAGTCTCTGTTTAAAGAATGGACTCAATCGAGAATATTTCGTGGACTTTATGTGTTTTTTCTGAGGGTATATGCCCAGTGATGGGATCACCCTGTGCATATATGTGAAAAAGCTGGTTTGTTAAAACTCTCGAGACTGCATGGTGGTTGGCTGTGACAAAATCCAGGATGTACGGGTTCGCCCGCCAGTCCAAGCAAAAGGAAGGGGGCCATTGATAAAGGGGCTCAGGAATCTGAGGCACTCGTTAACGTGCAGCCAGTAACCAGATTAGAAAGCCACTCTAATATGCAAAAGCATTTCTCACCTTCATCTCAGAAGAGAAGCAGAACAATGAGCCCACTAGCCTGGCCAGCCGAAGAGGAGCCAGCCTTTTCCCAACACAAAGACCGAGATATGTCCCAGACTCAGGGCCATTAGTCCAATCACAGAATACACATGGGTCTGATGATGGCCCATCACTGACTAAGCACCGGAGTGCTTAGAAACAAAAGGATTTTAAAGATTGGTGGGAAAGATAGGGGTAGCAAGAGTCCTATAAAGATAGACTCTTTTCCACCATTCTCTCACCCCCTCTCGCTCTCGCTCCACCAAGATCGACGTAACAAGAAGAAGTACCAGACGAGGAAGTCGCAGTTCCGCAGAAGAAGCCACTGAGACAGAGAACCGCATCCCCCTCACAGGGTCCGGCCTCCAGGCAGTGACTGCCCACAGCTGAGCTGAGCAATCGAGACCGACTGTGTGTGGTGGTGAGCATGGTCGCGAGTGTCCCAAGCCAGTAACCAGAGGTGGCCTGAGTGAGGTGTAAGGGCTCAGGGTTTTTCTCAGAAGTGAAGCTTTTTCGGGGCTATTCTGGGGAGGAAGCTTTGTTTGGATTAGCCAGGCGAAGGGGGCTTATGCGACTGGATAATTTGTTGGTAGGGGTGGAGTTAGAATCCACCATAGCAACAAGGGAATTACCGCATGTTACCGGTCCTCAGTTGTGTACTGTATGTATGTTGTTTGTAACCTGGATCGTATTCTCCACAGAGACAGTGATTTCGTTTAGTAGTGCATGTTTTAGCCAGTGTATGTTAGACCAAATAAATATAAGTACGATTTTTCACTGAAGCATTCCTGTCTGTGACTTATTCCATTTACACTCTGAATAATAATCCCCGGGTATAGAACTTTCGTAAGGCGGGGGCGATTCGAACCGTCCGTCTAGCAATTGGGCTAGGGTCAAAACTGCTTACACACTCCTGACTTGTGCATTGTAGATGGAGGTGAGACACTTGCTGCAGAATACCCAGCCTCTGAGCTGCTCTTGTTGCCACAGTATTTATGTTTCTGGTCAATGGTGACCCCCAGGATATTGATAGTGGGGGATTCGGCGATGGTAATTGTAAAGTCCTTACTCAATGGCACAAAACCCACATGAGGCACATTCTATGGACAAGATCACTCTATGACCTGAACCTTTATTCCTGCATGGGACCTCCCTTTATATACCTGGATGACCAGGTAAGGAGTGTCTACCACAAGTTCAGCCCTTGTGGTCAAGGTGTGCATTGCTTAAGTATATACAGTATTGCAGTGGTGTTACATAGATGTTACATACATGACATCACCTCCCCCCAAATTATTATTGGGATCATAAGTTAAGTCTTTCAAGGTGGTCTACGCTCCCTCGTGGAGCGCCACAGTTGGGGTTCTGGTTGTTGAGCCTTGGCGTGAATGTCTATCACCTGTGGTGATTCCGGCCTGTCTGGGCTGACCACAGGGACTGTGCATGCTGCTGAATGTTCTTGTTGCTCGTTCATTGGCAGTGGTGTGTGCACCATCTCATGCTCTTCCTCGGGTTCCTCAGTGTCTATGCTGAACCTTTTTTTTTACTTGGTCCAGATGCTTACGGCATATCTGCGCATTGTGAAGTTTAACCACGATGACCCTGTTCCCGTCTTTGTCTATTACAGTACCCTGAAGCCATTTGGGCCCCACGGCGTGATTGAGGACGAATACGGGATCATTTATTTCTATACATCTCCCCCTTGAATTTCGGTCACGGTACTCGTTTTGGGACTGGCGCCTGCCCTCAACTATGTCGGTTAGGACTGGCTGAATGAGGGACAACCGAGTTTTGAGTGTTTGTTTCATGAGTAGCTCAGCGGGCGGGACCCCCGTGAGCGAGTGCGGTCGGGACCTATAGGCCAGTAGGAGGCGCGATAGGCGTCATTGAAGGGAGGGTCCTTGAATCCTGAGCATGCCTTGTTTAATGATTTGGACCACACGTTCCGCCTGGCCAGTGGAGGCTGGCTTGAATGGTGCTGTCCTGACATGGTTGATGCCATTGCCCGACATGAACTCCCAGAATTCGTAGCTTGTGAAGCATGGGCCATTATCGCAAACAAGGATGTCTGGCAAGCCGTAGGTTGCAAAGACCACACGTAGACTCTCCACAGTGGTGGATGTCGTGCATGAATTCAAAATGATGCACTCGATCCATTTTGAGTACGCATCTACCACAATGAGAAACATTTTTCCCATGAACGGGCCCGTGTCGTCTACATGAATGTGTGACCATGGCCTGGTGGTCCAGGGCCACGGGCTGAGTGGGGACTCCCGGGGGCATTACCCAGCTGGGCACATGTCGTGCACCTGCGAACACAGTGTTCCAGATCTGAATCAATTCCCGGCCACCAAAAATGTGACCGGGCAATGGCCTTCATCAGAACGATGCCTGGATGCTCACTGTGGCGTTCCCTGATGAATGCCTCCCTGCCCCTCTGCGGCATGACTACCCGGCTGCCCCATAGTAGGCAGTCAGCTTGGATGGAGAGCTCATCCATCCGCCTGTGAAACGGTCTGACCTCCTCAGGGCATGCTCCATATGTGGGCACCCAATCCCCAGTCAGGACACATTTCTTAAGCAGAGATAGGAGAGGATCTCTGTTTGTCCAGATTTTGATCTGGCGGGCTGTGATGGGGGAGCCTAAGCTGTCAAAGGCATCAACAGCCATGACCATCTCAGCGCTTTGCTCTGCTGCCCCCTCAGTGGTGGCCAATGGAAGCCTGCTGAGTGCGTCAGCGCAGTTTTCAGTGCCGGGCTGGTGCCGGATGGAGTAGTCATAAGCAGCCAGCGTGAGAGCCCATCGCTGAATGCGGGCTGACGCATTGGCATTGACAGCCTTGCTCTCTGACAATAGGGATGTTAATGGCTTGTGGTCCGTTTCTAATTTGAACCGCCTGCCAAAAAGGTACTGATGCATTTTCTTGACAACATAGACTCATGCGAGTGCCTCCTTCTCAACCATCCATATCCCCGTTCTGCTTGAGAGAGCGACCTGGAAGCATAAACCACAGGTTGTAGTTGGCCCTCAGCATTATTCTACTGCAACAAACACCCAACCCCATAGGACGATGCATCACATGTCAGAACCAATTTCTTACAGGGGTCGTACAGGGTCAATGACTTATTTGAACAAAGTAGGTTCCGCACCCGATTGAAAGCCCGTTCTTGACAGTGCTCCTAAAACCAATCACAACCCTTACACAGGAGCACATGAAGCAGCTCCAACAATGTGCTTAAGTTCGGCAGAAAGTTCCTGAAATAGTTCAACAATCCCAGAAATGAACGCAACTCCGATATGTTGCCGGGCCTGGGCGCTCGTCGAATCGCCTCTGTTTTGGATTCAGTGGGCCGAATCCCATCTGCAGTAACTCTTCTGCCCAGGAACTCAACCTCAGGAGCAAAAAACACACATTTAGACTTCTTGAGTTGCAGGCCTACCCGGTCCAGTTGGCGTAGCACCTCCTCCAGGTTGTGGAGATGTTCCTCGGTGTCACGACCCATGATGAGGATGTCGTCCTAAATATGATTGTTCCAGGAATGGATTTAAGCAGGCTTTCCATGTTTCTTTGAAAAATCGCGGCCGCTGATCGAATGCCAAACGGACACCTGTTGTAAACGAACAGTCTTTGTGCGTAGTGATGGTGGTCAGTAGTTTAGATTCGTCGGCCAGTTCTTGGGTCATGTAGGCTGAAGTGAGGTCCAACTTGGTAAACAGCTTGCCACCTGCCAGCATGGCGAAAAGATCCTCCGCTCGCGGGAGCGGGTATTGGTCTTGTCGGGACACCTGATTGATAGTGCCTTGTAGTCGCCACAGATCCTGACAGAACCATCCACTTTTAGGACGGGAATGATGGGGCTCGCCCAGTCGCTGAATTCAACGGGCAAGATGATGCCCTCTCTCAGCAAACGGTCCAATTCGCTCTCAATTTTCTCCCGCACCGCTCTGGCTTTGTGGTGCACTGGTCTGGCATCCGGGGTGATGTGTATCACTACTATGGTATCTTTGAACGTCCCGACGTCAGGTTGGAATAGTGACTCAAATTGTTGTAGGACTTGTGAGCACGAACTTCGCTCCACAGATGACATTGCGTGCACATCCCCCCATTTCCAGTTCATCTCAGCTAACCAGCTCCTTCCCAACAGTGCGGGACCGTTGCCCTGGTCAATCCAGAGCGGCAGCCGGTTCAATGATCCATTGTGTGTGACCGCAAACATTGCACTGCCTAGTACTGGAATGATTTCTTTGGTATACGTCGGTAGTTGTGTCTCAATGCGCTCTAGTTTGGGTCTACTGGCTTTGAGTGGCCATACCTTTTCAAATTGTTGAGTGCTTATGAGTGACTGGCTGGCCCCCGTGTCCAGCTCCATGCGTACAGGGATGCAGTTTGATAAAACCTTCAACATCATTGGTGGCGTTTTGGTTTATGAGCTGTGAATGTATGCCACATGAACCCGCAGAACTTCAGCATCCATTGATTTGCCCCAAGAGTCATCCTGCATCACAGACTGCTCTTCTGGTCCATCCACCTCGTAAATTAGCCTTGTTACAGGCTTCCTGCACAATCGAGCTAAATGGCCACTGAGGTTGCAATTTCTGCAGACAAATTGTTGAAACCTGCAAGTCCTGGCGGAGTGTTTGCCCCCACATCGCCAACATGAGCTGAGATTCCCATTGTTGTGAACAAAGGAGCTATGACACGACATTCCTCGCTGATTGTCCCATTGACTGCCCTTGAGTACCCTGTTAGTGGGTGTCAATGGCCCCATCCCAGACCGCATTGTCCACTGTGATGGTGTAAATGTCCATTCAGCCTGCCATTGTCTCTGTTGAAAACCTGCTCTGGAGTCTATTGCTGCCTTTGGGATGTCGAACTGCCCCTGCCTGCCTGCGGGGCTCTGAGTTGTGTTTATGATATTGACTCACTGATTCCCCCGCCGCGTTGGAGGCAGAATTACGCGCGTATATTATTTTGGTTTCCTCCTCCCCCACCATGAAAGTCAGCCATCAACGCCGCCGCTTCCAAAGTCAAGTCCTTGGTCTCGATTAACTTTCAGAAAATCCCCGCATGACCAAAGCCCTCAATAAAGAAATCCCTTAACATCTCCCCCCTGCAGGCGTCTGTGAACTTACAGAGGCTGGCCAACTGCCGGAGGTCCGCAACGAAGTCCGGTATGCTCTGTCCTTCACGACATCGGTGGGTATAGAATCTGTGTCGGGCCATGTGTAAGCCGGTTTGAGGTGCTCACCGATTAGTTTGCTGAGCTCTTCAAAGGTTTGTCCGCCAGCTTTTCAGGTGCTAGTAGGTCCTTCATGAGCAAGTAAGTCCTAGGTCCGTAGCTGGTCAGCAGCTGGGCTCTTCGCTTGTCGGCCGCTGCATCTCCCAGCCATTCTTTTGTGACAAAGCTTTGCTGGAGCCTCACAATGAAATCGTCCAGTCCTCGCCAACACAGTACCGTTCCTCTGTGCTACAGGTGGCCATTCTCGTAGGTCGTTGATTCCCGTTTCTCGTCGCCAATGTAACGTCCTTACTCAGTGGCACAAAACCCACACGAGGCACATTCTATGGACAAGGTCACTCTATGACCTGAACCTTTATTCACAGGACCAAGAAACATAGAAACATAGAAACATAGAAAATAGGTGCTGGAGTAGGCCATTCAGCCCCTCTAGCCTGCACCGCCATTCAATGAGTTCATGGCTGAACATGCACTTCAGTACCCCCTTCCTGCTTTCTCGCCATACCCCTTGATCTCCCGAGTAGTAAGGACTTCATCTAACTCCCTTTTGAATATATTTAGTGAATTGGCCTCAACTACTTTCTGTGGTGGAGAATTCCACAGGTTCACCACTCTCTGGGTGAAGAAGTTTCTCCTCATCTCGGTCCTAAATGGCTTACCCCTTATCCTTAGACTGTGACCCCTGGTTCTGGACTTCCCCAAAATTGGGAACATTCTTCCTGCATCTAACCTGTCTAAACCCGTCAGAATTTTAAACGTTTCTATGAGGTCCCCTCTCATTCTTCTGAACTCCAGTGAATACAAGCCCAGTTGATCCAGTCTTTCTTGATAGGTCAGTCCCACCATCCCGGGAATCAGTCTGGTGAATCTTCGCTGCACTCCCTCAATAACAAGAATGTCCTTCCTCAAGTTAGGAGACCAAAACTGTACACAATACTCCAGGTGTGGCCTCACTAAGGCCCTGTACAACTGTAGCAGCACCTCCCTGCCCCTGTACTCAAATCCCCTCGCTATGAAGGCCAACATGCCATTTGCTTTCTTAACCGTCTGCTGTACCTGCATGCCAACCTTCAATGACTGATGTACCATGACACCCAGGTCTCGTTGCACCTCCCCTTTTCCTAATCTGTCACCATTCAGATAATAGTCTGTCTCTCTGTTTTTACCACCAAAGTGGATAACCTCACATTTATCCACATTATACTTAATCTGCCATGCATTTGCCCACTCACCTAACCTATCCAAGTCACTCTGCAGCCTCATAGCATCCTCCTCGCAGCTCACACTGCCACCCAACTTAGTGTCATCCGCAAATTTGGAGATACTACATTTAATCCCCTCGTCTAAATCATTAATGTACAATGTAAACAGCTGGGGCCCCAGCACAGAACCTTGCGGTACCCCACTAGTCACTGCCTGCCATTCTGAAAAGTATCCACTCTTTGCTTCCTGTCTGACAACCAGTTCTCAATCCACGTCAGCACACTACCCCCAATCCCATGTGCTTTAACTTTGCACATTAATCTCTTGTGTGGGACCTTGTCGAAAGCCTTCTGAAAGTCCAAATATACCACATCAACTGGTTCTCCCTTGTCCACTTTACTGGAATCATCCTCAAAAAATTCCAGAAGGTTTGTCAAGCATGATTTCCCTTTCACAAATCCATGTTGACTTGGACCTATCATGTCACCATTTTCTAAATGCACTGCTATGACATCCTTAATAATTGATTCCATCATTTTACCCACTACTGAGGTCACGCTGACCGGTCTATAATTCCGTTTTCTCTCTCCCTCCTTTTTTTAAAAGTGGGCTTACATTGGCTACCCTCCACTCGATAGGAACTGATCCAGAGTCAATGGAATGTTGGAAAATGACTGTCAATGCATCCACTATTTCCAAGGCCACCTCCTTAAGTACTCTGGGATGCAGTCCATCAGGCCCTGGGGATTTATCGGCCTTCAATCCCATCAATTTCCCCAACACAATTTCCCGACTAATAAAGATTTCCCTCAGTTCCTCCTCCTTACTAGATCCTCTGACCCCTTTTATATCCGGAAGGTTGTTGGTGTCCTCCTTAATGAATACCGAACCAAAGTACTTGTTCAATTGGTCTGCCATTTCTTTGTTCCCAGTTATGACTTCCCCTGATTCTGACTGCGGGGGACCTACGTTTGTCTTTACTAACCTTTTTCTCTTCACATACCTATAGAAACTTTTGCAATCCGCCTTAATGTTCCCTGCAAGCTTCTTCTCGTACTCCATTTTCCCTGCCCTAATCAAACCCTTTGTCCTCCTCTGCTGAGTTCTAAATTTCTCCCAGTCCCCGGGTTCACTGCTATTTCTGGCCAATTTGTATGCCACTTCCTTGGCTTTAATACTATCCCTGATTTCCCTAGATAGCCACGGTTGAGCCACCTTCCCTTTTTTATTTTTACGCCAGACAGGAATGTACAATTGTTGTGGTTCATCCATGCGGTCTCTAAATGTCTGCCATTGCCCATCCACAGTCAACCCCTTAAGTACCCTTAAGAAGTGATGACTCTGCGTGGGACCTCCCTTTATATACCTGGATGACCAAGTAAGGAGTGTCTCCCACAAGTTCACCCCCTGTGGTCAAGGTATGCATTGCTTAAGTATATACATAGAGGTTACATACATGACAGTAATGCCATTGAATATCATGGGGAGATGGTTAGACTCGCTTATTGGAGATGGTCATTTCCTGGCACTTGTGTGGTGCGAATGTTATTTGCCACTTATCAGCCCAAGCCTGAATGTTGACCAGATATTGCTGCATGTGGGCAGGGACTGCTTCATTATCTGAGGAGTTGTGAATGGAATTGAACATCATGCAATCGTCAGTGAACATCCCCATTTCTGACATGATGGACCGGAGGTCATTGATGAAGCAGATGAAGATGGTTGGGCCTCGGACACTGCCCTGAGGAACTCCTGCAGCGATGTCCTGGGGCTGTGATGACTGAACTCCAACAACCACAACCATCTTCTATTGTGCTAGGTATTACTCCAGCCAGTGGAAAGTCTTCCCCCGATTCCCATTGATTCAATTTTACTAGGGCTCCTTGATGCCACACTCGGTCAAATGCTGCCTTGATGTCAGAATTTGACCAAGTGTGGCATCAAGGAATGGTACTATCTTGTTTCACTGTGATCGGCACAACTTTCATCATCTGTTGTTTGCTGTAACGGAGTTATTTGAAGTGTAAAATCCTCTCAGTGGTGCATGAAGGTCATGCTATCTGCCTTGAGTTGAGTAAATAAGACACCACTGTGACCTGGGTTCAAATCTCAACTCAGCTGAGATCGTCAACATTGTCACCAGACTGGTTAGAAATAAGAAAACTGGACCTAATTATTTAATCCAGTCATGCCACCCTGATGTGATGCCCTACTTATCCCACTTGTTAATATTTTACGCAGAACTTACATACTCTTTCATTCAAGGATCCACTCTATTGGGCTGGTAACAAATGGGCTGCCCCATTCCCCAGTCAAGACCGGTATACCTGCACCAGGGCAAGTTCCTTGAGCCCATCGCACTCAGTGTAGCGAAGGATTCTGAACTATTCATTCTGGACTTTTCAAGAAGACTAAAATAATGGGCATGAAACCCTCGCTCTCTCTGTAAAAGAACAAAGCTTGATCAAAATCAGGATGCATGTTGGTCTTTGCTTATTGCCCAGGACAAAAGAACATAAGAAATAGGAGCTGGAGTTGGCCCTTCGGCCCTTCGAACCCGCTTCACCATTCAACAAGGTCATGGCTGATCTTCTACCTCAACACCACCTTCCTGCACTATCCCCACATTCCTTATTCCCAAACATTTATTGACCTCTGACTTGAATATACTCAACGACTGAGCCTCCACAGCCCTCTGGCATAGAGAATTCCAAAGATTCACCACCCTGTAAGTAAAGAAATTTTTCCTCATCTCAATCCTAAATGGCTGACCCCCTTATTCTGAGATTGTGACCCCGTGTTCTAGATTCTCCAGCCAGGGGAAACATTTTCTCAGCATTAACCCTGTCAAGGCCCTTAAGAATTTGATATGTTTCAATTTGATCACCTCTTATTCGGGTGAGGGAAATGTGTGTCAGACAACATGGAGCCTTCGTCGATAAAATCTGAGTAACTGGTGAGAGGAAACATTGCTGACAGCTGCAGGGATAAGGAAGCAAGGTCTGCAAACTGATAAGAGATTCTTTGATGTTGAAAACACCCCATGCGATGTATGATGGCCAAACTGCAAATCTGAGAGAAAACCACATAAAAGTCCTCATTCTACAAGGGTTTGGAGAGAACCACAATGCGACGTCCAGACAAGACAGTGTACGAGAGGAAACTTCTTATTCTCCCAGGACAAAGAACTTGATCAATTATTTGTCTTGAGTTGCACGCGCCAGAAAAGGATTGTATGAAGAGTTACTACTTTCTGGGTACAAACTGTTGCGTTACATGTCAAATTATATTCTTTAAAGTTAGAAAATAGCTACACTGTCTCGCATGATTCTTAACCTTTTGTACTCTGAACAAGAGGGAAAAGTAATCCTACAATAGATGAATCCATAATCGCTCAGGCTGAGCTGCTGCAGAACAGTTCAAAGAAATCTCTGCAGCTCTGCCACATGTCCTCATAATCGGCAGTAAAAGTATGGAGGTGCCAGCTTCTGGAGAGACATTAAACCAAGGCCCGACCTGCCCTCTCAGGTGGACGCAACACATTCCACAGCACTATTCGAAGAAGAGCAGGGGATTTTTCAAGATTTCCTGGCCAATAGTTATTCCTCAAGCAATATCACTAAAACAGATTATCTTGTAATTTAGATCATTGACCTGTGTGCACAAATTGGCTGTCACGTTTTCTACATTACGGCAGTGACTACGGAGCCGAAATTGGTGCACGTTGCGCCCGCAGCCGCGGAGGTTCCGCCGGAAATGTCATTTTTTGGGGGCGATTCCTCCGGAACCACCCATCTGCCGTCCACATTCCACCCAGCGGGAGATCGGTCGCGGAGGGATCCCCCGGTGAGTCGTCGTGCCACCCGCCCATGCCGGATGTCGGATATCACCCATTTTGGTCAGGGATGCTGGCCTCAGATCAACCTGCCGCCCGCCAGAAGGATCGCTGGCAAAAAGCAGGTGTGAGCTGGCCATGAGTTGGGCGGCAGAGAGCAGGTCTCCGAGTGCTGCAGCACTGCACATCGCGAGGATCGTGCCGATGCTGCAGCATTATGAGTGGGACTGTTAGAAAAAAATTTGTTGGATGTTCATGTTTATGTTTAATTGGTATGTGATAAAAGTGTTGGAGCGGATTTTTGGACATATACTTGACTAGTATACGGGACCAAACATTTGTTTTTATTTTTCCCTTTAATGAATTTTGTAAGGGACAATACTGATGCATTATGCTTTATATAAAAAAACACAGTTAGACTTCAAGGTATGCTGGCCTTGAGTTATGGAGATAGGAAAGTGAGATAATGAACGACTGGAGAGATAATTAAGTGGGATGTTTGTCTATACCGGTGCCAAAGAGCCTGCACTTGTTTATAATGCTCTGTCACAATGCAGGCTGGTTTATATCAAGAGTTCAGCCTTGGATGAAAAGCTTTGCAAACCTTGTCATGTGATGATTAGACTTAAGGACTAGTGCTACAGCATGTGATGTAAAGTGATGTAATTTGTAAGATAAAAGAACCTCACTGGAGATACCAAATTGAGAAGTGGTTCAGAGACAAGGGTCTCTATCACTTCTCCCAAAGCTTTGTCTCTGATTTAATAAACCTCTCTTTATATATTATACAGTCTTGGAAATATTTTTCCACAACAAAATGGCGTCACGACAGGATACTGTCCGATCAGACGTGATCACTTAAGACAGTATCTGGAATCTGGTGTTAGAGACTGAAAAGAGAGGTGTACGGGCACGACGGGATAGTGTGTAAGTAGATAGCGGGAAGAGGCTGATTAACCAGTTTGAGTTGTCCCTTTAGTAAATAAGGTCGGTGCGGAAGGGAACTGATCACTCCAACCTAGAGCCAAAAGCTCCGGTGGTAAGGAAACACGCTAGCTTTGTTGCGAAGACAAAGGGTCTCCACAGAGTAGTCATGGCCGTGAGTATTACAGAAACAAAGGGAAACGTCCGAGACTGGCGAACATGGAAGGCAAGGAAGGGAATGTAAAACGCGGGCTGCCCGGGTCATTAATTAATTCCTATCATTAATTGTAACTTGCGGAATTACATAATGCCATAAAAAAGCTGATAGTGACTATCTTAAGTGACATATGGATCCAGACATAAGCTTTGTTGAATGAAGAGAGACTTTTGTGAGTGTCTATTTTGAATGAAGAGAGTACTTGAGTGATTTTGACTGCGGAATGAATGAAAGCCTGTTTGGGAAGATGTGGAGTTGCCTGCCTGTTTTAGCTCCACCCACTCTTTCCAAACAGAGTGAACATTTTTTTAACCCTTCGTAGTGTTGTCCTGTATGTGGGAAGTTTAAGAAACTGTGAACCTTATGGTATTACATTTTAAGTTAGAAACGAAGGTGTGGATATATTCGGATGATAAGTTATGGAGCTAGGAAATGCACAAAGGATAGGTTTGTTGAGTAAAAGATAAAAAAATACATGGTCCCGGTAGTAAAAAAAAAAAGAATTTATTTGACACGTTCACTTACTTGTCGAAAGAAAACATGCAATTGGGTTGAAAGACATAAATTTAGTCCAGGAATGAGATAAAGAATGCCTTTTAAAATGCTCCCATTTTCCTTTGTGTAAAACCTTGACACGAAAGCTTCTAGCTCAGTAAAAAAAAAAGAGTTTTAAATTTAGAAATACCTTCAGGGATCAGGTCAAACTCCTGGGCGAGTGGTGAGCTATCTGTGAAGGTGTAAAAGGGACTTTTGAAAAACGCTAAAACAGTAAGCTTTAGCAGTTTAGAAAAGAAAAATATAAAACAGGAAAAGGTCTCTGCCACGGGAACAGGAGGAGGGCAGAAAAGGGGGACTTGCCATAATTGTGGAAAACCGGGCCATTTTGCCAGGGAATGCAAAGGGAAAGGCAGTGAAAAGCAATGCGTATTGTGGTAAGAAAGGGCACCTGGAAGCGACATGCTATGGTAAAATGGCTATCCTAATAAGGCAAGGACCCTGTCAGAACAGGAATACCAGAAGTGGCAGGCGTACAAAGCCACCCGGTGATGTCCGGCGGCCCCTGTACAAAGTAAAAAGGAGGGAAGGATATATGTGTCTGCACTAGTAGGGGGCCGACAGTGTGAGATGCTAGTGGACACGGGAGCCTCAATATCCATTACCAATCCAGATGTATAGCCGCGCTAGATTGCGCAGCTTGGGCGGCAAAAATTAAGCGAGCCTGTGGTGATGACTGGAAACATCATTCTCCACACTAAACACACATTGGTAGAAATGTTAAACACAGGAAAACTGAGAACCGTATCTAATATGAGACGGGCAAAGTGGGAAGCAGTCGTCATAACACCCAACAAAGCGGTAACCATAATTAGGGATGTAGGAAACAACCCCGCAGAAGGTATGATGGGTGAAGGGGAACCCCACTTTTGCGAAGAGGTATGTGAGGATATGGAAGAGGATAGAATAAAAGACGCCCCCCTTCAAACCACAGAACAAACCTTGTTTGTGGACGGCTCACGAAAATACGTAGAGGGACTACCTCATACCGGATGGGCCGTAGTTAACCAGGATCTAGAGACAGTTGAATCAGGGCGAATTAATGGGGGGTCATCAGCTCAAGTGGCAGAACTGGTAGCCCTCACCCGGGCACTGGAATTATCGGAAAATAAGATTGTTAATATCTATACGGACAGTAGATATGCATTCGGGGTAGTACACGATTATATGACAGCATGGGGGAGAAGGGTTTTTATCACAACTAGCGGACATCCCATAAAGCATCAGCTGAGAATAGAAGCTCTTTTAGCAGCCGGTAATAAACCAAAACAGGTAGCTGTTATTAAAATTAAAGCCCACAGGAGGGAGCCGGACCAAACCAGTCCAGATTGGCTGAGTCACCAGGAAATAAAGCTGCAGACGTAGCTGCACAGAAGGCCTTAGAACAGGAAGAGTGTGAGGAAGCCTCAGTCAGTGCCGCTGGGGCCCGAGACCAACAGATAAGTATTGAGAAACTACACCAGGACACTTCTGAGGAGGAAATAGGTATGTGGACAAAGCAGGGCGCAACGCAAGGGAAGGATAACGTTTGGCGACGAAACGACAAGGTAATGGCGCCTGAATGCATACAGAATACCTTATTGGAGTTGCATCATGGCCTGTCTCATTCAGGACGAAAGGCCATGACCGGGAGTCTTGGGAGAGATTGGTGGTGGAAAGGGATGGGGAGAGATATTGCCAAATATTGCCATCGATGCATTACGTGCGCACAATATAATCCAGGCAGGCCCATTAAAATTAAAATGGGACACCAGCCCCATCCACGGGGGCCATGGGAACACATACAAATGGATTTCACAGGTCCTTTGCCCCCATCCCATGGAAAAAGATATTGCCTAGTGATTATAGATCAATTTACCCGGTGGGTGGAAGCTTTCCCCACACGTGATTGCACTGCCTCAACAGTGGCAAGGATATTCTGACCAAGGCACCCACTTCACCGGAAAAAAAAAATTGTAAAAACAATATGCCAGCTGATGGGCATAAAACAAAAATTCCACATCCCCTACCACCCGCAGAGTTCTGGGATGGTAGAACGCATGAACCATAGCCTTAAGAACGCCCTGGCAAAGGCCATGCAAACGTCAAGAAAAACGTGGACAGAAGTATTACCCATTATGTTGATGAAGTTAAGAGCCACGACAAACCGGACAACCGGATTAACCCCTTATGAACTAATGACAGGAAGGGCGATGCAATTACCAAAGAACATCATAAAAGGGGGGGCCGATGTAGGCCCATTAAAAGACAAAATAAAACGGTATGTTTTGGAACTAAGTACTCAATTAAAAGGGATGCGTAAATTAGTTAGGGACAATCAGGAAGAAAGAGACGCGGAAGCAGAGCTTACAAAGCTCCCTGAAGTCCCGTTGGCGGGAAGTCGCGTTATGGTAAGGGTCCTCCCGGGAAAACCGGGGTTTGCCCAAAAAATAGATAGGACCGTATGAGGTTATAATCAGCAGGGACACTTGTGCCTGCATCGATGTTAAAGGGAACGAACAATGGAAGCATCGGACCAACCTTAAGGTTTTTGAACCAGCCGTTTAGCACACGTATTAGTTGTTGTTGTTTGTCTATTTACAGATTGACAGCGAGAGATTCTTCAAGCAAGCCATACGGCCATTTTGCCTTTGACTATTTGTTAATTATAGAGTAATAAGATGAAACTATATATTGCGATCGGTGCGATTATCATAGTTCGTGTTAGGTCCGGCCTGCTAGCTAGACTGAAACGAGAGTTACATGTGAATACCTTTTTGTACACGTCTTATGTTTATGCGCAAAATGAGAACTTTTCCAATTGCTGGGTATGTTCGCACATTCCCATACATAGCAAAGGAGGCATCCTTTTGAGGTCAATCTCCTTTAACATTTCGGAAGTAGCAGAGTGGGTAATGCGACAAAACGGTACAGGGGAAGTAAATGATATTTGGAACCAGAGTGGGGATAAAGAAATGTGGAGATCGGGGGGGGGGTTACCTTTTAGATGCATTGATGGATGGTACCAGCCGGAATACAATAGGTCAGTACGACCCCCGTTCCTGGTTTTGACCAACACCTCAGGAGTTGGAAGGCCCACCGCTGACATTTGTTTCACTAGAAACCTGACTGGTGAGGAAACAGGTTTTGTAGCAGGATATAGCAATTGTACGCAATGCTTTAACCTCACCAGGTGGAACATAATAGCCAGCGAAACAACAAACCAGGGGTTCTTTGAAATAGAGGGTTTGAAGAATCAGACAAGTAGCCAGGACTGGGACCCTAAGATTAGTTGGCGACGGGGGCTGAGAGAGAGATTGTGATCGAATCTAACAGCATACAATGGCACTTATTTTGTGTGCGGGCATAAGGCCTATCCCTGGTTGCCTCAGAACTGGAGGGGGTCCTGTTATTTGGGATATGTGGTCCCTTTTGTCAGACGGGTATGTACTTTAGCAGAAGTACAGACACCAGGTCGACTAAGACGAGATCTTACCCCGGTAGAGAGGCTATTTGGGGTCATGATGCTCCCATTCGAGGATAGGACGCACCATGGATGAATTACGTAACCTAGAGAGGGTACTGGAACAGATAGTTAATGACACTGCTGAAGCAATAGAGGGCATAACGGCTGAAATGGTAGCCATACGCACAATGGTACTCCAGAACCGAATGGCCCTAGATTATATACTAGCACAAAGTGGGGGCACATGTGCCTTAATTGGAGCTGAATGTTGCATTTACATTCCCGATAATTCAGAAAACATAACCAACCTCGCTGATCACATAAGAAGGGAGGTAAAGAAGTTATCCACGACAGCAGGAGGATCTGGCTGGTTTGACTGGCTGTTATCGGAATCCTGGGGGTCCTATCTTATGCATGGAGTAATTATTCTGGTTGTAATAATAATTACTTGTTGTCTGATTATCGGGTGTTTTAATATCTGCTGTAAAGTTATGATGGCCCGACTGATGCCAGTAGCCAGTGTAATCGCCGAAGAAGAAGCGCACCTGATGGAAATACCTGAAGACACCAAGGATGAAGAAACAGACGATGACACCGACCACTATTTTTGAAGGGTAGCCTAGAGCTACAGGCAAGGTGGACATACGGAACATCAGGGAAGTAACATACCCCAAAGGACGAATATATGACACCATGCTACTATCATTGTGGTCATCTGGATTTCGTGAACATCCTCCAGGACCAAAAGGGGGAATATTGTTGGAGCGGATTTTTGGACATATACTTGATTAGTATACGGGACCAAACATTGTTTTTATTTTCCCCTTTAATGAATTTTGTAAGGGACAATACTGATGCATTATGCTTTATATAAAAAAACACAGTTAAACTTCAAGGTATGCTGGCCTTGAGTTAGGGAGATAGGAAAGTGAGATAATGAACGACTGGAGATATAATTAAGTGGGATGTTTGTCTATACCGGTGCCAAAGAGCCTGCACTTGTTTATAATGCTCTGTCACAATGGAGGCTGGTTTATATCAAGAGTTCAGCCTTGGATGAAAAGCTTTGCAAACCTTGTAATGTGATGATTAGACTTAAGGACCAGTGCTACAGCATGTGATGTAAAGTGACGTAATTTGTAAGATAAAAGAACCTCACTGGAGATACCAAATTGAGAAGTGGTTCAGAGACAGGGGTCTCTAACACTTCTCCCAAAGCTTTGTCTCCGATTTAATAAACCTCTCTTTATATATTATACAGTCTCGGAAATATTTTTCCACAACAAAAGTGACTAAATGTGTCTAAGCTGAGGGAAATGTTTTTTTTTTACCTTGCTGAAACACCTTCATTTAGAACTACAATGGCCAAGGCCAAATAATTATCAATAACTGAAAAGTATGCAGCAGTCACATTTTGTACAGCCAAGCTCATTAATTCAATTCTGTGACACAGTACTTCTAAAAGTTCTCAGAGAAGAACTAGAGATAACATAGAAAGTCAGAGGCACAGACTTAGAATTATCTATTGTAGGCCTGAGACAGCTGCAGACTCACAGCATTTGTATGGGAGGAAAAGGGTATAAAGTTACAGCCATTCGACTTTAGGGGCAGCGCTATTACAGAGGAAACTCAGGAAGGACTACGGTCAGTAGAACACAGCAACAGTTAAGCACCGCGGCGACTCAGTGGCCTACCGTTGAGGTTTCAACAAATAGACTGTCATTATGGCCTTGTTAAGTTTTATTTCTTTGTACTGCAAGGAAACTACTTGATAAAATCTGTTCTGCTTAATCACAAAATATCTGTCCCCAGCGTGCCTTGTTGTGGTGATGGACATAACTCTATTCTGAGAGATGTAATAAATCTGACAGATCGAATAATCCTCACACGACATAAAGAGTAATGTGATGGACCTTAACCCGCACAGAAAGAGTTCAGATATGTTTCTCCACATGACTCCGTTGAAGGAAAGGTGTGGTAGAGCAAGCGGCAATGAGTAGCGAAAGATGGTAAAGGCTCAGTGGAGATGCCCTCTAAGAGCATTTAATGCGGAACATATTTAGGAGCATGTTGTGACTGTGCAGAGGGTATGGGATTATGTCAGGCTTAATAAGCTAGAGGTAGAAGATGTAAAGAAATGGCGCATCGCTGCAACTGATAGATAGAAGAGCATTACATGAGGTATGGAAGATGGGAAAATATATTTAATGTACTGCAATGTAACTGATTAACATTTCATCTCAGGGGTGGCCTCAGAAAAAGAGGTTTGAAGTGCAAGCTTTAAGGTCTGCCCTGCAAGTAAGTAAAGTGAGTGTCATTGAATGGCAGCCTTCCTGAATTGGTGACCCTTCCTTGTCGTGTTGCGATGGCCTGATGACAGGACCCATTATACAGTGCAGTCATATGTGGATGGGAAGATATTCTGATAAAGCAGATGACCTGAGGGACAGATGTGCATTTCTCACAAGGCACCACACATAACGTTAAAATCAGACACTCACCAAGAGAGGGTCAGCAATGTGAGTGTATTTACAAGTGCACAATAACAAAGGTTACATACCATTATTACATTTAGATACATTCCCACCACCAATACCCACCCCTCTACCCAGCACTACCACCTCTCTTCCCCCCCTGAAGCAATGTCCAAGCTCCTCTTCCTCACCCCGCCTACACCATGGCTTGCCACTCCCCTGCCCCTCCCTGCCTCTGGTTGACGAGGTTGTGCAGGAGGGCAGCGGGATCTCTGCAGACATGTGCGTCTTGGTGAGAAGGCAGGGAGCGTGACTGAAGGTGCCAGGATCTCCTGCTCCTCCGGATCTGTCTGCCTTGAGGGTGTGGGCTCGGGGGCTTGCATTACACGTTCAGAAGCCATCTCTTGCCTCATCACCTCAACGTTCTCAGTTGTGCGCTCCAACACAGTGATGAGCCGGTCCATCCTGTCATCATGGTGCTGAGTGAAGGTGGCCATGCTGCCAGCTATCCCAGTCATGGTCTGGAGCATATCGCGACCTATCTCCATGCTCACCCATGATAGCTGGATCATCTCTTCAATTTCAGGGAGCCGTGCTGCATCCTCAGCTGGTTGCTCGCTCCTGGTGGGTTCTGGTGCCTCGCTTGCCTTCGCGCCACGGCCTCTGCGCTTGGTAGAGCTCGCCAGTGTGGAGTCCGTTCCAAACCCCAGGAACTCGGAGCCCGACGCCGAAGTTCTGCGGACAGTTGGCTCACATGGCAGGAGGCTGCTGTCATCCTGTTCCAGTCCCTTGAGCTCAAGGACCACAAAGACGGGCCCTCCTCCCTCCTCTCTCTCCTCTTCTTCGTGGCTCTGGGTGGCGGAGGTGGGAGCAATGAAAATGGGAGATCGGCAGGGGGGTGGTGGGGGGCGTGGGGGGTGGAGGAAGGAGCCACAGTGTTGGGCTGGGGACAACGTCGGGGTGGGAGACGTTGGGGTCTGATGGCTTCCCTGAATGGCTTGATCCATGCTGTCCGAGTCATCATCTGCAAGTAGAGGACAACATTTCAGTCTGTGGTGCTGGTGGGGTTGCGTGGTGGTGATGGTCAAGCTGACATGTGAGCCATGCCATCTCACATTGGGCTAGCAAGGAGTTCCATCTCTACATGGGCACACCAATACTGGGCAACAAAGTGTGCAGTAAACATTGCATGACCTTTCGTGCCATGAGCGTCGCTCACACCGGAGATTAGTATAACCTTACCATGCTGTAGCACTGGATCTGCATCAACCGTTATGGCTGCACGGGAGTGGTCACCCACCAATGCCAACGCACGCTCCTCCAGCCTGCTCAATTCAACCACCTCTGCTGCTCCCCCTCTTGTCCCACACAGGCTTGCTGCACTGGATGCATTTTTCTTCTACACAAGGAAACATTGCAGCCTTTAGCCCCTTTGCTGACGGCCCCCCCGCCGCACACGTCCACACACCCCCACACATACACACATCTGGCGCACAACCTTTTTGGAGTTGGACAGGAGGGGGGCAATAAATTTATACTCACTCTTATTGCCGCCACCAAATAGTTCCAACGTTTCCGGCATTGGTCCCCATCCTGCACAACGTTACCCATTGCGGACACGATCTCAGTGATCTCCCTCCAAATGTGTCGGTACTGGGGTGGTGAAAGCTTGCCACGACTATCCCGAGTGAGGTCTTTGTACCTGCGCTCCACCTCCATTACTAGCTCCTCCAATTCCTCTTCATTAAACCAGGGAGCTCTGGGTCTGGCTTCGACATTCTTCATTGCAGATTTTTGCCCACTCATCCTCGATGATTAAAGAAATGGCTGCTCGAGACTTTGTGGCTCTCAATTTACAAGACTGTCCCCTCTCCAACTCACACTCTCCCCTCTCCCACATACAAGAAAGTGCTGTGCCTTTAAGCACATGCACAGATGTCCTATGAGCCTCAAACGCGGTCGAAATGGTGTCAGGTGGGTGAAAGGACTACCAAAAAAAAAACAAATCTCGCGCATGCGCGTTGCAGTGCCTCCGAAGTTCTCCGATTTGAGAGGCCTGCACCTGCCGCCCATTGATGCCATCGCCTGCTGATTCCCGCTGCCTGCCGCTGCCATCCACACATCCTCTCCGAAAATGGCTCTCGATGGTACCCAGCGACAGCGGGCGACAAAAAGGTTGGTGCCACCCGGGGAGCACCGAAAAATGGACATCAATTTCGGGGCCTACATTTCTAAAGTAATTAATTGGCTGTAAAGTGCTTTGGGATGTCCTGAGGTTGTGAAAGGCGCTATATAAAGGCAAGTTTATCTTTCTTTCTAATACGGGTTTAGGGTTCTCTTCACAAAGAAGCAACATTGAAGACTCAGTAATCATATCCCATCATGCTGCCTCTTCTATATTTTTTGGAGATTTTATCCTGACTCATTAAGTGCTGGTTGGCAGCTGTGTGATATACACAGTGAGCAATATGCACTTTGAGAAGGTGGTCGTGAGCCGCCTTCTTGAACTGCTGCAATCCGTGCGGTGAAGGTGCTCCCACAGTGCTGTTAAGGAGGGAGTTCCAGGATTTTAACCCAGCAATGATGAAGGAACGGGTGTGTAACTTGGAGGGGAACTTACAGGTGATGGTGTTCCCATGCGCCTGCTGCCCTTATCGTTCTAGATGGTAGAGGTTGCGGGTTTTGGAGGTGCTGCCGAAGAAGCCTTGGTGAGTTGGTGCAGTGTATCTTGGAGATGGTACACACTGCAGCTACGGTACACCTGTGATGGAGGGAGTGAATTTTCAAGATGGTGGATGGGGTGCCAATCAAGCGGGCTGCTTTGTCCTGGATGGTGTCAAGCTTCTTGAGTGTTGTTGGAACTGCACTCATCCAGGCAAGTGAAGAGTATTCCATTGCACTCCTGACTTGTGCCTTGTAGATGGTGGAAAGGCTTTGGGGAGTCAGGAGTTGAGACACTCACCGCAGAATACCCAGCCTCTGACCAGCTCTTGTTGCCACAGTATTTATGTGGCTGGTCCAGTTAACATTCTGGTCAATGGTGACCCCCCCCCAGGATGCTGATGGTGGGGGGATTTAGCGATGGTAATACCATTGGCTGTCATGGGGCGGTGGTTAGACTCTCGCTTGTTGGAGATGGTCATTGCCTGGCACTTGAGCGGCACGAATGTTACTTGCCACTATCAGCCCAAGCCTGAATGTCGTCCAGGTCTTGCTGCATGCGGGCATGAACTGCTTTATTATCTGAGGAATTGCGAATGGAACTGAACACTGTGTAACCATCAGTGAACATCCCCTCTTCTGACCTTATGATGCAGAAAAGTCATTGATGAAGCAGCTGAAGATGATTGGGCCTAGTACACTTCGCTGAGGAACTCCTGCAGCGATATCCTGGGGCTGTGATGTTTGACCTCCAATAACCACAACCATCTTCCTTTGTGCTAGGTATGATTACAGCCAGTTGGAGAGTTTTCCCCCTGATTATCATTGACTTCAATTTTACTAGGGCTCTTTGATGCCACATCAGTCAAATGCTGCTTTGATGTCAAGGGCAGTAACTTCCACCTCACCTCTGGAGTTCAGCTCTTTTGACCATCATTGAGGATGGGGATATTCATGGAACCTTCTGCTCCCATTAGTTGTTTAATGGTCCACCACCATTCACGACTGGATGTGGCAGGACTGCAAAGCTTTGATCTGATCCGTTGATTGTGGGATCACTTAGTTCTGACTATAGCATGCTGCTTCCGCTGTTTAGCATGCATGTAGTCCTGTATTGCAGCTTCCCCAGATTGGCACCTCATTTTTAGGTACGTCTTGTGCTGCTCCTGCCATGCTCTTCTGCACTCCTCATTTACCCAGAGTTGGTCCCCTGGCTTGATAGTAATGGTAGGATGAGGGACATGTTGGGGTTACAGATTGTGGTGGAATACACTTCTGCTGCTACTGATGGCCCACATGGATGTCCAGTTATGAGCTGCTAGATCTGTTCTGAATCTATCCCATTTAGCACGGTGATATTGCCACACAACACGATGGAGGATGGCCTCAGTGTGAAGGCAGGATTTTGCCTCCACAAGGACTGTGCGGTGGTCGCTGCTACCAATGCTGTCAAGGACAAATGCATCTGCGACAGGTAGATTGGTGAAGATGAGGTCAAGTAGGTTTTTTCCTCACGTTGGTTCTCTCACCACCTGCCGCAGCCCAGTCTGGCAGCTATATCCTTCAGGACTCAGCCAGCTCAGTCAGTAGTGGTGCTACCGAGCCACTCTTGGTGATGGACATTGAAGTCCCCCACCCAGAGTACATTCTGTGCCCTTGCTGTCCTCAGTGCTTCTTCCAAGTGGTGTTCGACGAGTACTGATTCATCAGCTGAGGGAGGGCGGTAGGTGGTAATCAGCAGGAGGTTTCCTTGCCCATACTTGACCTGAAGTCATGAGACTTCACGTGGTCCAGAGTCAATGTCGAGGACTCATAAGGCCACTCCCTCCCGACTGTATACCACTCTGCTGTCACCTCGGGTGGGTCTGTCCTGCTTGTGGGTCAGGATTTACCCAGGGATGATGATGGAGAACTCTGGGATGTTGGCTGAAAGATATGATTCTGTGAGTATGGCTATGTCAGACTGTTTCTTGACTAGTCTGTGGGACAGCTCTCCCAATTTTGGCACAAGTCCCCAGATGTTAGTGAGGAGGACTTTGCAGGGTCGACTGGGCTGGGTGTGCCTTTGTTGTATCCGAAGCCGGTACCTCGGTCAAAGCCGGCTGGTCCATCTGGTTTTATTCTTATTATTGGTTCCCATAGTAGTTTGTTACAACTGAGTGACTTGCTAGGCCATTTCAGGGGCAGTTAAGAGTCAACCACATTGCTGTGGGTCTGGAGTCACATATAGGCCAGACCGGGTAAGGACGGCAGATTTCCTTCCGTAAAGGACATTAGTGAACCAGATGATTTTTTACAACAATCCGTAAGTTGTATGGTCACCATTACTGATACTAGATTTTTATTCCAGATTTATATAATTCTCCAGCTGCCGTGGTGGGATTTGAACTCATGTCTCTGAATCTTTAGTTCAGGCCTCTGGATTACTAGCTTAGTAACATAACTGCCCCCTTCCCCACCCCCCCCCCCCCCCAAGCAACCCCAAACAGTACAGATGTGTGAACAGAGGTCCTACTGCAGAGTCGGAGAACCTCCTTGTACTGCTGTGACAGTCACGGAGCACAGAGATGCTAGTATATATCAAAACGGATGGAATTCTCCCCTCAATCATAATCAATCCCGAAAGCCTTTAGACTTCAAGAGATTATTTTTTCTCCCCACAGAATTTATTCGGGTACTTAAGTTTACCTTTGGTTTGGTTAGAAAATAAAGACTAGCACTTACTGAACACTTTATCACATTTCTCAGACACATCGCAGATCACTTCACATGCAATGGTTTACTTTTGAAGTGCAATGACTATTGGAATGTAGACAACTGCACAGCACAGCAAGTTCCCATCGACAATAACGAGATGAATAACCAGTTATCTGATTTTGGTCTTGGTTGAGGAATGTTGGCCAGGGCACCTGTTTGTCCATTATTGCGAATAGATCTTTAACCTCCAGCTGAGCTATTCAAACAGGACTCTGTTTAATACATCATCATCATCATAGGCAATCCCTCGGAATCGAGGAAAACTTGCTTCCACTCTAAAAGTGAGTTCTCAGGTGACTGAACAGTCCAATACGGGAATTACAGTCTCTGTCGCAGGTGGGACAGACAGTTGTTGGAGGAAAGGGTGAGTGGGACAGGTTTGCCGCACGCTCTTTCCGCTGCCTGCGCTTGATTTCTGCATGCTCTTGGCGATGAGACTCGAGGTGCTCAGCACACTCCTGGATGCACTTCCTCCACTTAGGGTGGTCTTTGGCCAGGGACTCCCAGGTGTTGGTGGGGATGTTGCACTTTATCAGGGAGGCTTTGAGGGTGTCCTTGAAACGTTTCCTCTGCCCACCTGGGGCTCGCTTGCCGTGTAGGAGTTCCGAGTAGAGCGCTTGCTTTTGGAATCTCGTGTTTATTGTCCATTCCCTAGCTGCCCTTGAGCTGCTGGTGGTAGACCGTCTTTTTGAACCGCTGCAGTCCGTGTGGCGAAGGTACTCCCACAGTGCTGTTAGGCAGGGAATTCCTGGTTACTTTCCAAAATAACAACAGTGACTACATTTCAAAAGTATATGATTGATTGTGAAGCACTTTTGGACATCCTGAGGTCGTGAAAGTTGCTTTATAAATACAAGTTCTTTGTTCTGGTCTGCTTTAGCAGTACTGCAAGGTTTGCTCTCAGGATTGAACAGCTTCCTCTTCTCCAATGTCAGCTGCAACTGTTGCAAGGCAGCTGTACCAGCTCAGACCTTTAACAAAATAACACAAATACACATTGCAGTCAGAATTCATCTCCATTCATTATCAGCTTTTATAATAAGCTTGAAATATGCTGAGTGAGGTGAAAGTTGAGGACAGTCTTCGCAGAGCTCCAGTCTGTAGAGAACTAAAACCAGGCTTCACAAATGACTACATAAATAGGAGTGAATTTGGTCTCCCTTGGAAACGACACAAACTATTGCCTTTGACGTCTGCCTGTACACTCAGCTGGAATCAATAAGATATGATATTCATCAGCTGTTATTGGTACAGACTCAGTGTTTCTGTTATCACCCACCTTCTGAGGAATCAACAAGTATTACACAAACCTGACGCACGTCCCAATCTGTTGCACATTAGGTTTCTAGTTAATGAAGCTAGGGTTTGTCCTTTATCATGTACTTTTGTATTGAGGTGCAGCAAATGAGGGTACGAGGCCCAGAAGAGCCGAAGACTCTGGGGCAGCACGGGCCAGCCCACACTGCGATATGTGTGCACACTGGGCCCGTGCAGCAGAGCTGGTCTCCAGTCGTCCTGGTTAACTCTTGCCACTGGATAAAGACCTAGCTCTGTCAAGCCCATGTGGTGGCTGGTGTGCAACGGCCACCACGTGTTAAAAAAATCCACGCACAGGCATCTTCCACCCCCCTCAATTGGAGTTCAGGACTGGAACATCGGGTACTTCATTGAAACATCTGTGAACCCATGTGGAAGCAAGTCATTCTCGTTCCAGGGACCGCCTATGATGATAATGCCCTTCACAAAGCTACTCAGGTAGGTTACTATTCTATCCAAGTGAAGAGGCTGCAACATTCTCTCAGATTTCAGAAACCTATAATTGCAGAAGACACATGTCCCTTTGACATTAATTGCCAGTCTTGGGCTCAGTGGTAGCACTCTCGCGTCTCAATCACAAAGCTGTGGGCTCAAGCCCAACTCCAAAGACTCCAGCACACAATCTAGGCTGGGGCAACTGAAGGAGTGTTGAACTATCGCAGGTGTCATCTTTCAGATGAGATGTTAAGCACTCTCAGGTGGACGTAAAAGATTCTACCCCTCTGTTCGAAGAAGAGCAGGGGAGTTCTCCACGGTGCTATAATGTATTTGCTTCATGGGTTCTTTGCTTAATGATTCATAGCAACACATTGCTATTGAGCAGGAGTTGGTTTATTAGCAAAAGGTTTAACAATCACACGACACATTACCAGTTCATCCACCAGGCTCACAACCACCTGTCTCATTGTGGATCCCCCGAACCGAACTGGCTGGGATTTTACTCAGTCATGTGAACATCGCGTGACTGGCTAAGCCACTCCCAACTCAAAAGCTCTACAACTATTTTAAAGTTGAAACATCAATACAAGTGCCCCCTTATTAAAGGGGGGCACCAAAACCAACACAATAAACAAATTAAACTTTTGACAGTAAACGAATTCAAATTAAAATTTGTTGCCGGGGGTGATGATGCACTTCAGTCCTTCCGGCGCCCACCTCTCGCGAAAGGCCGCAAGCGTACCAGTGGACACCGAGTGCTCCATCTCCAGGGACACCCTGGCTTGGATGTAACTGCGGAAGAGAAGCAGGCAGTCGGGGTGAATGACCCCCTCGACCGCCCGCTGCCTGGACCGGCTGATGCCCTCCTTGGCCAAGCCCAGGAGCCGTCCTACGAGGAGGCCTACCGACCAGCCCGCTCCCCTTCGTACAAAGGTGGGTGCCCAAAGATCAGGAGTGTGGGACTGAAGTGCAACCAGAATTTGAGGAGCAGCCCCTTCAAATAGTGGTATAGGGGCTGTAACCTCGCACATTCCATAAAAACATGGAACACGGCTCCGCCATACCGCAGAAATTGCAGGCGACCTGGGAGCCCGTGAACCGACAAAAATTTATTGCACGGGACTGCTCCGTGCACCACCCTCCAGGCCAAGTACCCAATAAATAGTGGGAGGACTCCCGCATAGAGTGCACTCCATCGGGGACCCCGCCTCCTCCGGAGGGCAAGATGGTACGCCATGGCATGTCCGGATGGCAGACGAGGATGGAAAGGTTGAGAGTGTGCAAGAGCAGCCCGTACAGGAAACCCCTCCGCGCAGAACTGAAAGGCACGGAGGGGATTCCCTGAGGAGGCTCAAGTTGTGAGGCACGGCTCCCGAGGGAGGTTTCAGGGCTTGGTGCCGATTAGGAATTCCATCAGGACGGGGGTCAGTTCAGACGGGATCTCCCCACGTGCTTGAGCCTCCTCGACACGCCTAACGGAGTCAGGGCCCAGAGCTGTTTTTAGCGACTCGATGGCATCGATCGCGCGGGGGAACGTCGGCCAAATTTAGGCGCCATGCCAGCACATCTGGCGCCATCCAGCCCACTCCTCCGCCATGGAGCAGGTTCCTGATCCTGGTCACTTCGCCAGCCACAGCCCTCTCATCCGCCTGCCACCTAAAACCGCGGTCGTGGAGGTACGGATTCCTGAGTAGCGGCTCCTGCACGACAGCCACCACTGCAGACGGTGGAGAGCTGCTCTTGGTGGTGACTTTGTTCCACCCTGATGAGTTCCTGGTAAAAGACAGGCAGCTCCTGGACGGCGGTCCTGACGCCCCCCAGGCTCACAAACAGGAGCTGCGTGTCGTAGTTGAGGCTGTGCTGCTGGCAGAAGAAATACGTCGCCAGCACACGCCACCTAGGAGGGGCTCGACGTAAAGGTATCTCTGCAGGGTCTGAAGACGGAAAGTCGCTAGCCGGGTGCTGACGCACACCAACGACTGACCGCCCTCCCTAAGCGGGAGACACAAGACCGCGGCAGAGACCCAGTGCTTTCTGTTGTTCCAGAAGAAATCCACCAGCTTCTTCTTTATCTTGGCGACAAATGCAGGGGGAGGGGTCAAAGTGACCAGCCGGTACCACCACATAGCTGCCACCAGCTGATTTATGACTAGCGCTCGACCCCTGTAGGACAGCACTCGGAGCAGTCCTGTCCAGCGCCCTGGGCGAGCGGCGACCTTGGCCTCCAACTCTTGCCAGTTCGCCAGCCAGGCTTCCTCGTCGGGGCTAAGGTAGACTCCCAGATAGAGGAGATGGGTCATGCTCCAGGCAAAAGGCCTGAGCTCCTTCGGCAGGGAGTCCACCCACCACTGACCCACCAGGAGTCCGGAACATTTCTCCCAGTTGATCATGGCGGAGGATGCGGCCGAGTAAATCTCCTGGCACTCACGCATCCTCCGCAGGTCAACGGGATCCTCTACCGTGAGGAGCATGTCATCGCCGTAAGCCGAGAGGACGACCTCCACGCCCGGCCCTTGCAGAACCAGTCCCATCAACCTCGTCCGCAGGAGGCGCAGGAAAGGCTCCACGCAGATGGCGAATAACTGGCCGGACATGGGACATCAAACCTGTCAGTATACTCACAGGTGCATAAATGACAGGTGTCCTTGCCAAGATTTATCACTCAACCAACACCTAAAACAAATTATTTGGTCATTGTCACATTACTGTCTGTGGGAGCTTGTTGTGCAGAAATTGGCTGCTGCTTTTTCTACATTACAACAGTGATTACACTTCATACACACCTCATTTACCGTAACGTGTTTTTGGATGTCCTGAGGTCGTGTAAGATGGTGTACAAATACAAGTCTTTATTTTTTCCTGCCTTTTTTTTATATCAGGGACAAGGTGGCAAGCCAAAAAAATCCACCAACACACAAAGAAAGATATTGCAGGAAACGCTTATTTGCCCTGCTCCCACTCTGAACTAATTGTTTTAACTCCAGTAACGATCCTGAGGCTGCTGTCAGTTTGAAGAAGCAGATGTAGGAGGATGGAGGCGGAACAGGCGGAGTGCTTATGACTTCAGTTATGTCACTTGCTTTGTTGTTGACTGCAGTTATTTGACAAGGTTAACGTCTAATGACTGCAGCACGAAACAGCAATTATAAAAATGGACACCTCCTTTAAAGGAGCAGAGTTTGGGTGTCTGATTTACCTTTTGGAAATTTCTATAAAGACAACTGACAAACTAGACTCGACTAAAAACAAGGTCACCTCTAACATCAGGCTCCCCTTGCCTTTAAAAAGTAGGTCCCAAATTGAAGTATTTTAGAATCTGTTTATGTAGAATAATAATGACTTGCCAGAATTGATCACAAGGAAACAACAACAACTTGCATTTATATAGCGCCTTTCACGTAGTATAACATCCCAAGGCGATTCACAGAAGGGTTACCAAATATATTTTTGACACCGAGCCACATAAGGAGATAGTAGGAAAGATGACCAAAAGCTTGGACAAAGAGATAGGTTTTAAGGAGCGTCTTAATGGAGGAAATAGAGGTAGAGAGGCGGAGAGGTTTAGGGAGGGAATTCCAGAGCTTAGGTTCCAGGCAGCTCAAGGCACGGCCATCAATGGTGGAGCAATTATAATCAGGGATGCACAAGAGAACAGAATTAGGCAAACATAGATATCTCGGGAGTTGTGGGGCTCGAGGAGATTACAGAGATTATGGAGGAGCGAGGCCATGGAGGGAATTGAAAACAAGGAGAATTTTATCAAAGCAATAATCTTATCAAAATGCTCAGATCATGTTTTAAACCACGAGGCCAACTGCCATGAGGATTGTATGTCAAAAACCTGAAGCTTGAGCGAAATTGCCATCTTCAATCATACAAAAAGGAAGATTTTGCAATATCATGTTGTGATTATTCTCCGAAAAGTTCCCAAAACGTCACATTTTGGTGTGGAGTCACTGGAGGAGAAATTCAACTAACGGCTGCCTGATTTGGGGACAAATGGGTGGTCAGCATCTAAAAATCAGGATGGAAGGGTATCTTGTCCACCTCATTGATGCACAAAGCCCATATTCAAGCTGGCCTGTAAATGGACGAGCAGACCAACCACTTGAAATAGGCACAAGGCTGTTTAAATATGCTAATCAGGACTCTATGCCAGTTACCTTTCTTGATTTTCTGGCCTTTAAACAACCTGATGTGTCCAACAAAAAATCTTACTATCTCCACTCTTCACTGTCACAGCAGGAGGTGGACCCGGCCCCAAATCTTCTCGGCTCAGTTCTTTAAGGTCCTTCTCTTAAAACGAAGAACGTTGGGTGAGCATCACATTCACGTGGAGGCATGGAGGACTATCTTGGAGGTTCTGAGACAGATGGCAGGAATCACAATAAAGCCCAATGTCATCCTCAGTGCCAATATCAGAGACAGGTTCTATAATGTATGCACCTACGAGTATGCTCACAGGTTTGTAGAGCTGTGAGTTGTGAGTGGCTTAACCAGTCACAGGATGTTCACAAGACTCAATAAAACCCCAGCCAGTTGAGTTCAGGGGATCCACAATGAGGCAGCTGGTTGTGAGCCTGGTAGGTGCACTGGTAATCTATAGTGTGATTATTAAACCTTTGCTGATAAACCAACTAGTTCTTAATAGCAATATGTTGCTATGTATTCTTAAGCAAATAACCCATGAAGTAAATACATTACAGGTTCAACATAAAGCAGTGCCAATGGGAGCAAGTGGTGGCACCAGGAACATCAGCATCTGTCCTCCCAATAGAGCTGCTCCAGGCCTGTTAGTCATCATCATCATAGACAGCCCTTGAAACGAGGATGACTTTCTTCCACACCAAAAAGGGATGAGTTCACAGGTGTTTCAATGAAGGACCTAATATGCTGGATCCCGAACTACATCCTGAAGGGCGGAAGATGCCTGTGCGTGGATTTTCTTAACGTGTGGTGGCCGTTGCACCCCAGCCACCACACGGGCTTGACAGAGCTAGGTCTTGGTCCAGTGGCAATGATTAACCAAGACAACTGGAGACCAGCTCTGCTGCACAGACCAAGTGCGCACACATATTGCAGTGTGGGCTGGCCTGTGCTGCCTCTGGGCTCTCACCTCTTCTGGGCCCCGAACTCTTGCAACTTCTTCGCCCCGACCTCGCCGCTCCTGCTGTACCTGGCCGCACTGCAGTCAGCCGTCGCTCTCCTGCAGCAGCATGCGCTGCTCCCTGCAGTGGTATGCCGCCGCACGCTGCTCCCTCTAATGGCCTGTTAGTGCATCCAAAGTGAATGCTTTGACTAATGGCTCCATGTGGCTACTCTTCATGATGCTGTCCTCACCCTAGGTGGATGCTCATCCAGCCCCTTCAGATGCCTGCAGGTTACAGGACCAGGCTTCCCAGGCATCTGCAATGGACATTCAGCCTGCTGAAGGTTCCTCTTGGGACTCAAAGATGAGAGGACCAAGGAGCAACCAAGCAACTCTAATATCACTAGCCTTTCATTGTACCGAGATGGAGTGCCAGGATATGTGTAAGAGCAACACAGAGAGGTACCTGGGGTCATCATCATAGGCAGTCCCTCGGAATCGAGGAAGATTTGCTTCCCCTCTAAAAATGAGTCCTTAGGTGGCTGAACAGTTCAATACGAGAACCACAGTCCCTGTCACAGGTGAGTGATGATGATGATGATAATCATGTACAGTAAAACCACTGTGATATGAAGTCTAATGTTCTGTTCCTTGTTTGATTTTGTATTTGAGGGGACGTTTGGAGGTCAGTTTCCAACAGGACACATAATTCCTTCAAATTGTTTCCTTAAGCAGAACTCTTCTAATAAATTCTCAAGAGAGAGGCGTGGTCTGGAGAAACTGCTGGAAGAGTACCTCCCAGTTAGTATTCTATTTGGTGTAGCCTTATCTGCTTGTGCTTCTCTCTCTTGTGTACATCTTTTCTTTTCTTTCGGGTGGATCAGTTCGACGAGACAACTAATACAGTGGCAATCAGCAATTTTAATGATCAAGTATACAATAACAAGACAATAAGTATCAGGGATGGGTATTACCCTAATGTGTTGAAGAACATGTGTTGAAGCTAATCCTTTGTTCTTTGCTCCTGTTCTGCCTTTACCCCTTAAGTTCGTTCTTTATATACCCTGCAACTTCATGCAGTATCCACCTGACCATGACATCATCCACCCTCAGCCAATAAAAACATAAAAGAAAGACTTGCATTTATATAGCACCTTTCACAACTTTATGATGTCCCAAAGCACTTTACAACAAATAAAGTACTTTTTGGAGTGTAGTCACTGTTGTAATGTAGGAACTATGGCAGCCAATTTGCGCACAGCAAGGTCCCACAAACTGCAATGTGATAATGACCAGATAATCTGTTTGTTTAGTGATATTGATTGAGGGATAAATATTGGCCAGGACACCGGGGATAACTCCCTTGCACTTCTTCAAAATAGTGTCATGGGCCATTTACATCCACCTGAGAGAGCAGACGGCGCCTCGGTTTAACAGCTCATCTGAAAGACGGCAACTCCGACAGTGCAGCGCTCCCTCAGTACTGCACTGGAGTGTCAGCCTATAATTCTGTGTTCAAGTCTCTGGAGTGGGATTTGAACCCACAACCTTCTGACTCAGAGGGGAGAGTGCTACCCACTGAGCACATTGTGACCCTCTAGTCCATTTAGCCCATATACGGACATGCTTCCATTTTGTTCCACCCCCCCCCACCCCGACACTTTTCAGCAATTTTCCAGCAGACGCAACTTGAAACAAACTGCAGCAAGATGGTTTGGGATAAGAGTGGGGTCAGTGGGAATGTTGCAAGGTGTGGTGCGCTGGAGAACGGAGCTGCCAGTGACTGCAGGCTGCTTTTGCAGTGGGAGTTGTAGAACAAACGTGGCTCTTAGCGGCTCTCTACACATCGCTCCCCCCACACTCACCCGTGGTTCCCTCCAACTCTCTTTCCCGTCACGTCCCTTACACCATCACTTTCCCACAATCCCCTCCCCTTCCTACCACCCCCTCACTCCTATCATTACAGTAATAGAGAGCTCCCCCTAGTGGGCTACTGCTCCACCAGTGGGCTACTGCTCCACCTAGTGGACTACTGTGGTAATGCAACTGTATATAATAAAAGCATCATGTGACAAGATCACATGACAAGTTCCAGTAGAGCCATCTTGTGTGTGTTTGTTTGTGATGTCGTAACTAATATGACGCAATTACCCCTTGTCTTCCGTTTGGAACTATTTGTATCTACGCCCTTCGCTCTTGCTCTGCGGTCACTCACCTCACTCAACCACCCCCAGTCACCCCTTCCTACAGTGAGTGATGAGATGCCAGAGACCTCCACGTCCTTCCCTCCCCTATCACTATCCCACCCGATCTGTGTTCCTTAAAAACGCTTTGCTTGCTTTCAAAATTCTACTTACTTTTCAAACAAATCAAATTAGAATGAGAAGACAGTTGTCTAACTCTCTGATGATCTGTCTGTCTCCCTGAGTCTCAGAGGTGTTCCTAGTGACCTTTAGTAGCTGGGAACAACATACAGATGAGATAATTAGTTAGCTTCAAAATTCAACTGTGTTTATTTTGTTAATTGAACAATTAGCATCAATAAAGACTCTCTCTCTCTCTCTCACATAAATACATTCTCCTCTCTCACTCTCGTCCTCACTTTCTCCGCAGTCTCTCAATTCCCTCTTTTAGCTTAATGCACCTTCTGAAGTATACAGAACACAAAACAAATGCTACAAAAGACATTTAATTACAACATTATCATTGTTTCTCACACTCTCTCTCTCACACACATTAAGAACTTAACAAATAGGAGTAGACCATTCAGCCCTTCGAGCTTGCTCCGCCATTCAATAAGATCTTCTACCTCAACTCCACCTTCCCTCCCTATCCCCATATCCCTTGAATCCCTTAGTATCCAAAAATACTATCCAAAAATAGTATCCAAAATAACACACACAAACAGCCTCCTTTTAAATAATAGAATATGGCCTAGAAATTGACCTCCTTAGCACCACCCGTTATTGCCTCCAGGGGCGATAATGGGGCGCTAACGACTTACAGACCAGGCGCAGCGAGATGAACGACGCCCGCTAACTTCGGAGAGAGATTTGCGGCGGCGATAAGACGTTGCGCCCCAATCTCCTTCGCCCGGAGATCGTGACATCATTGCCGTGCGCATCGCCCCGGTAGCTTCCTGGACCCGAAACACAGGCAGCTGCAGGAGGTGTTGATCGGGAGGCCGAGCGCTTCAGGTCGAAAGTTAAAGGGGAGGGTTGCCAAGGTAGGTGGAAAAATTGTTAAAATGATTATTCTCAATTTTACTGATTCCCCTTCGATCAGCCCGGCCCTCTGCTGGAGTACGAGGGGCTGATCGGACCGGCACTCTGCTGCAGCACATGGGGCTGATCGGGCCGCATCACGGCTGCCATCGGGGACCAGTTCACTGGGCCCAATGCAAAGCCTGCAGCAATGGCCCTTCCCTTTAAGGGAGGGAAGGAACCTTGGATCGCGGCAGCGCTGCACACCTACCGCCCCACCTGCATCCTTCAGCGCTCCAGGAAGGACGTGTGCGCTTGATTTAGCGCTCCACTTGTTTCCAGGAGCGCAAGCACCTCTGAAAAAGCTGAAAAACATTGGCACCTGCCGCTAATTTTTTCATCTTTTAAAAAGTTAGCGTCCCAAACGGAGCGCTCCCAAATTTCTCCCCCTATAAATTCAACTATAATTAAGATTTTGTCATTTGTTCCCTAGCTTTGCTTCAAATAATTCTGAAAAACAACTGAGCAGACATCACAAGATGTTTAAGGAAACTACTCCATCAGTACAGCTGTGTGAATGGTCGTCATGCGTCCTGGGAAATTAGGTATACAGCACACATTTGTACTGTACAATATGAATCCAACTCACAGCTTCACAGCTCAGGACATATAAATCCAACCCAAGCTCAGGCTTTCAGCAGCAGCTAAGGCCGTCAAGTAAAACTTTTAATGAATGCATTACATGGCACATAGGATAATTCAGTGGATAAATTTAAGTATCTTATTTTGAAATAAGTGATTTAAAAAAAATTATTTTGTTAAATCCTTTGCTTGGAAATCAGAAATTTCAGTTACTGAGAAAAAAAAGTTACATTTTTGAATTTATTGAACCGAGGCCTTGTCTGCTCTCTCAGGTGAATCCTATGGCATTATTTCGAAGAAGAGCAGGGGAGTTCTCCAGGTTGTCCTGCCAATCGTTATCCCTCAACCAACATCAGTGAAATAGATTATCTGGTCATTATCGCTGTTTGTGGGAGCTTGCTGTTTGCACATTATCTGCCCTGTTTCCTACATTGCAACAGTGACTACACTTCAAAAGAACTTCATTGGCTGTAAAGCGCTTTGGGATGTACGGAGGCAAGTCTTTCTTTACAGTGAGGAGCAACGTCTTGTAAAATTGTTCATGGCGGGTTGTTGAGTTGACGATGTTATGTATGCAACACCTTGTAACCAGAATTCTACCGCCACCAGAGGGCGCATCTGATGGAGTCCCAAGAGATCCCAGCATCCTATGGGAGCACTGCATAAAAGCAGGCCTCCCATGCTGTGCCAACACTCTGGAATCAGAATAAAGAGACTAAGCTCACACTTACTCAAGTCTACAGTACTCAGTCACATTGCTTTATTTGAGACATAACAACTGGCGACGAGTAATAGATAACAAACAATCACGCGAAAATGCAGAGAACTGTTGGTATCCTGGAGAAATTCTCAGAAGGTGACGATTGGGAAGCCTTCTTGGAGCGACTGAACCAATATTTCGTGGCCAACGAGCTGGAAAGGAATAAAAATGCTGCCAAACGAAGGGCGATCCTCCTCATCGTCTGCGGGGCAACAACCTACGGCCTCATTGTTAGCGTGAATGTTTTCTTGGAAGAATCACTCAACACTCAGAGTCAGTTCCAACGCCAAAGCGGCCTTTATTTTCGCCGGCGGTGAGGAAGCCTCAGGTCTGGATCCAGGCACATCTCTTCAACGAACAAAGAAATTCATCGATATTTATATGTTTTACAATAGTTCTTTACAGTTACTCAGCCCACTTCGGCTGGACACAATCCAATCATAACGATTATAGATTACATATAGGTTTCTTTAAGCCAATAGAATTCCCCTGATACCTCAGGGGCTGTATGTTCAGTTTTTGTCAGCTCGGGCTGATTAATGACCTTGTTATGTGAGGTGGGCCCCCCCCCCCATATCTCTGTTCCTCGGGCTCTGCTGTGTGAAGTCCTTAATCAAAGGACATTCCACATCAGGTACTATAATGGTTCGTTACAGTTATCTTGTCTCAAGTGAGTGAGCCAAGGCATTCCTGGTAGTGGGCCTCACAGGGTCATTGTTCGGTCATTGCTCGGTCAGCCCCAGTTCATTACTTGACTAACTGAGTTCCCATCATGCTTGGGCAGCCATTTTATATGTGGCCACTTTAAACCTATATGAGTTTAGATATATTCAGCAGGTGCCAAATGCCTAGTGTTTTGATATATTCAGCAGGTGCCTAATGCCTACAACAATTCCCCCCTTTCAGTAAAGGGACTAGTCCTAGTCCCCCTTTAACCGACCGCCCTACTTTTATTAGATTTTGTACACGGCCCGGTACTCCCAGCCTCAACGTGCTGGCCAGTCACGCGGTTTCAGGAGTCCTGGTTGCTTAAATCAAATTGACAAAGGCTAAATCCTCCTGCCCCTTTATTAGACAGGCTTGTTTCGTATTTGGGGACCGGTCATGGATCCCTCTTCGTCGTGCTTGGTGCCTGCATGCCTGGCTGGCCATTATGCCCCATGTTATTGCTAAGATCAATTGTATCCCGACAGTATGTGTGAAATTATTCGAATCCAAGGATGGATGTTCACATTTATTCCCCAGTCCCAGACTTTTCTCCACCAACTCTGACTTTGTAAGTCTACATCGATATCTTCTTCCAGTAATTTGATTTTAGTTTGCAGTTGGTGGTAGAGCTTTACGGATTGACCCACCCTGAGCCTCAATTCTCATAATACTTCAGTTCGATGTGGGATAGGGACCTGACCTGGCTCGTCATAATCCTGCAAATGATCGTGGAGCTGATTGGTTACACTAACAACTTCGGGCTTCCGGCGCCTAACCTGGGTGATATGCGCTTGCCCGATCGTGACAGGTCGTAGCGGCGCAAAGCAAAAGTTCAGCTGTGGTATCGGGCACTGCAGGTCATTATACTGGTATGAACGCTCTGTGGTAGAGACGCAGTATCTTCCCTTCCCTCCGTAGCCTGCCCTCGCAAAGTGCCTGTGTGCGGGCACTATTTCTAGTACACATCCGTCGGTTCGGTTAAACCCGCACTAGTCTAGCTCACCTCAGCCTACCGGGTGAGGGCATACTGTGATCTCCCCTCTTTGCTTGCATTCTGTTCGGGAAATTCCGGTAAGTATGTCGTTTCGATGAACGGCAGAGGTGGTGGTCAGATAGTAATGTATGGAGACATTTTCCCGTATTACTCCGATATTCTCTAGTTGGTACAGGGGGAACGGCCCTGAGTCCGGCGTGGCTATAGGGGTCATCAAGACTATCCCTATCTCAGCATTCTTACCCATCTGGCAATCTGGAATTGCTGGATATACTCGGGTCAGTCCCTTCAGAGTACAATTATCCAGTGTCCCCCTTTGGTTAGCCAACTGAGCCAAATGTGAACTGTCCATCCAATCGGGTACTTCCCCGCGTTGGATCTGGTCGAGATTGTGGCGGATTTGTCCCACCATCCACAGACCATAAGCGTGACAGAGTTGCCCCTGTTTTTGCTTTCCGGTATCTTCTTTTTCTCTATCAATGAGGTGATTGATGGTTTTGGCGTGAGCTTCCAGGACTGAGATGCCATCCAACTAGATTTCGGCACCCTCCTTTCCTAGGTTGGCTTGGTCTTCCTGGTTTTGCTCCACCCTTTCTAATAACCTCTTCATCACCCCTCTAAGCTGTTCCACCCTCTCGTTTAACCCTTGTATGTCTATCGAGTTTACTACGGAGGTCCCTGTATTGAAGCCGGTAGCAACATCATTAACTATTCCCCTCTTTATCCTGGGGGCTGACCCCTGTCCTCGGAATCTACTGGCACCCATTGCATCGGCAGCCTGCTGCATTACAATTTTACTTAATACATTGTACATTTTCCTTGACTGTTCTGTACAGTATTCCGGCATCTGGATGCCTGAAATATTGATCAGAACAGGCACAATTTCATGTTCAACATTATCATACAATAATTCCCCTTCGTTGTACATTACAATCCCATTTTCTGGTCCCTTAGTAGTTATGGGGCAAGGCAGTTCCTCGGGCAATGTAGTGGCTCGTACGGGGCGTGGCGTCGGCGAAGGTGAGAAGCATACATACAGTGATATTGCAGCCGCCTCCACCTCCTTGTCATACCCACACAACCCCACTCCCTTTTTGCGGATGACTGATTGCTGGGACTGCCCCGGAGGCGCGCAAATTATGCCGAAGGTACATTCATCAGGCCCGTTGACATCCCTCCATTTAATGCAGCTGCTCCTTATACCCGTGGAGCACTGTACACATACCCGGTTCTTATTAGGATTCACTTGTAACAATGCATTAAAATAATTCCTGTCCTTGCTCCAATCCTTAGTCGCTGGGATGCACATTCCATCCGCTAAATTAAACAAGACTCCATAGTTCATGTAGTTGTTTATTTCCTGAGTACGCTGCAATCCGTTGGTATCATCCAGTGTTTGCGCGGGTCTTGAGGTTCCCAGTATCATGAGTGCCTAGAGTCGAAGTTACCACTGCGGTCCCATCTTGGTGAGTGTTTTATCTGAAAATTTTAAACAGATAGCCTGGTTGTCACCAGGTGTTAGGTTCTGGTCTACTTGTGTTGCTGCCACTCTGTGGAATCGGAGGTAAGGATTAGGTTAACCATATTCTTTATAGTCATACCATCTCTATCACTTCATGCCCCTGTCTGGGCTGCCATCGGTTTTGCGTTTGAGCTGTGCTCGAGCCTGCACGATGACCCATCTAAATATTATCCAAACTCCAATCAACACCAATGCCACCACTATTCCTCCAAACATCACAGTCTGCTTTACTGTTAGGTTGGGTTTGTGGACTGCACCTACCCACCGTGGGGTACATTTGCTCTATTGCCATAGGTGATGGCGCTATGACTGTGCACTGCACTATCCGTCTGGTCTTGTTTTTTTTTTAAACATCTCTCCCAGCCTGTTTAACTTAGCTTTTAACTCTTGACCAGCTAGTTCTGTTTTATTTTTATTCTGAATATCCCACCATTTCCTCTGTCTGTCAGGTGAGTCCTCTTTATTTTAGTAAGAAATTCAAATTAGTAAGGTCCAGTGTAAAACAGCTGTCAATGGAAAGGGTTAACTCCTTTATAGGTTTGTAAGAAGGCCTGATGTCATGACGTGACTTTGCATAATCATCCAAATCTTTGTGCCTTCAAAACTTGCTTAGAAATTAGGAATCCGTTAAAACAGCAGAAATCATTAATAAAGTGGTCATAATAAAAATCTTCTCATCGGGAAAGACAGCATTTTAGATTAAACTCCAATTTTTTCTTAACTTCTAATTCAAGTACTTGCCAAAGAATTTTTTTTTTAATTGATTTAAAATGAGACCACACATTTTTAATAGCTATTTTGTTTACTGAAATTCAATGTTGTTTTTTTTTTTTAATTTCTCTCTCAGCACAAAATCTAAACTTCTGTGCCAGTTCCTTTTTTTCTTTCTGTGCTGAGTTCGCATAGCTTAGATCTTTTCTTCTCGTTATTTTCATACATTCCAACATTTCGGGGGGTTTTTTACGGTCCCGTTCACTGGGCAAATCTTGTGTTTTATTTCTCTCTCAGCACAAAATCTAAACATCCGTGCCAGTTCCATTTTCGATAAGAATTTAAAAATTCAGTAAGATTCTCTAATACCCAGTTTTTTCTTTCTGTGCTGAGTTCGTATAGCTTAGATCTTTTCTCCTCATTATTTTCAAAACTCTCCAGCTTGTTTAGACTGTTCGGGACTTTTCTTGATAAACACTGTCCATTTTGGAAATCTTTTCAAACTGCAGTGAAAGTTTCTTGTAATTTAAAATCATTATCAATGTAGAGTGTCTTTTACCTCCTCCAAAAAATTTTTTTTCCAATTAAACCAATATCTTTTTCACAGTCAATATCAACTAGTATTTAGTAAGTTATGTCTTTTTCCATCACAAACACACCCTTTTTTTTTCAATACCTAATTAGTGCGTTACGTCCTTTTTTTTTCAGATCACCTTTCTTCAAATGTTTTTTCTAAACTGCTAAAGCTTGCTGTTCCAACATTTTTCAAAAGTCCCTTTACACCTTTGCAGATAGCTCGCCACTCGCCCAGGAGTTTGACCTGATCTGTGAAGGTATTTCTAGATTGTTTCCAAACCTTTTAGTTTTATTTCTCTTTTTTTCTTTAAGAGATTTAATTTAATAATTAAATATTTTTTTTTTTAGTTGAATCCATCTCAGTATTTTGCTGTGCCTTCTCTTAATATCTCAAAATCCCAATTAAAATTTTGTAATTTCAATCTTTATTTAAAACTTTTTTTTTGAGCTAGAAACTTTTTTTTAAAAAAAAGGCATTCTTTATCTCATTCCTAGACTAAATTTATGTCTTTCAACCCAATGTAATCAATGATTGCGTGTTTTCTTTTGACAAGTAAGTGAGCGTGTCAAATAAATTTTTTTTTTTTTTTAACCACCGGGACCATGTATTTTTTATCTTTTGCTCAACAAACCTATCCTTTGTGCATTTCCTAGCTCCGTAACTTATACAGGACAACACTACAAAGGGTTAAAAAACTTTCAATCTGTTTGGAAAAGTGGGTGGAGCTAAAATAAACAGAGAGCTGCACTCCTCTTCCAACCAGGCTTTCGGAAACATGAAAACATTTTTTTTAAATTCATTCCTCAGTCAAAAAATCACATAAGGACTCTCAACAACAGACATTCACAAAAGTCTCTCTTCATTCAACAAAGCTTATTAATTTTTTGGCCGGCTCTATTCTTGGATCCATACTTCACTATCAAGTTTTTTTTAATTTCTTACATGTTGATTTACTTCCTCTGTTAGTTTTACGTGGGTTCGCAGTATCAGGACCACAGCCTTTTCATTTTTATCTTTCTTTTCCTTCTCCCACCATTCCCTTTGATTCGCTGGCAGGTCCTGAGGATCCCATCCTGCTCTAATCATTTTCTCAATTAGTTTCTTTTGTTTTTCCGCCAGGTGGCGGGTAAGGGACCCTTCTGGTTCCCACTTGAGGTTATTTACTTTATTGGCCATTCCTGGGTAGGACTAGAACAGTTAGGAATCTACTCTCAGAGGTCAGTTTTCTACCTAGCGTAACTTGTAGTAGACCGTTTCCTGGCTACTGTTAGGTCACAAGTTCTGCTGTTACACAAACTTATACAATTCTTAAAATGCGTTTAAGCAATTCCCGCCGTGCTCTACGTATCCTTAACGACTACCTACTACCGCTCTGCCCGTTGGTCCGACCCTGTTCACAGGTTTGGATTCCGTTAGCCGCTGTACACCGCTTGGTTCTACCCCGGGGCATATTTCAAATCACATTACTGGGTCCGGAAGATGTCTTTCGGTATCACGATCCCATGGTCCAAGTGTGTTCCCGGCACCTACTTAGTTCCTGGCCGTCACGTGGGACTAATGTCCTCTTAATTCAGGCTCAAGCTAGGTGTTTGAGATATTGGACCGTCTCCTCGTGTCGATCAACCAGCATCCACCTTCCGCACCCGTTATAAAATTTTGTTTAAGGTATACTCACCCGGTTTCTCCAAGAGCGTTTAGCGACCTCGAAATCCTGTTTGTGATGCCACTGTTAGTGTGAATGATTTCTCGGAAGAATCACTCAACACTCAGAGTCGGTTCCAACGCCAAAGCGGCCTTTATTTTCGCCGGCGGTAAGGAAGCCTCAGGTCTGGATCCAGGCACTTCTCTTCAACGAACAAAGAAATTCATCGATATTTATATGTTTTACAATAGTTCTTTACAGTTACTCAGCCCACTTCGGCTGGACACAATCCAAATCATAATGATTATAGATTACATATAGGTTTTTTTAACCCAATAGAATTCCCCTGATACCTCAGGGGCTGTATGTTCAGTTTTTGTCAGCTCGGGCTGATTAATGACTTTGTTATGTGATGTGCCCTCCGACGCCCCCCCCCCCCCCGCCCCCCCCCCGTTATCTCTGTTCCTCGGGCTCTGCTGTGTGAAGTCCTTAATCAAAGGACATTTCACATCAGGTACTATAATGGTTCGTTATAGTTATCTTGTCTCAAGTGAGTGAGCCAAGGCATTCCCGGTAGTGGGCCTCACAGGGTCATTGTTCGGTCATTGCTCGGTCAGCCCCAGTTCATTACTTGACTAACTGAGTTCCCATCATGCTTGGGCAGCCATTTTATATGTGGCCACTTTAAACCTATATGAATTTAGATATATTCAGCAGGTGCCTAATGCCTAGTTTTTGATATATTCAGCAGGTGCCTAATGCCTACAACACTCATGAAGAATTTTCTTGCTCCGGTGAAACCAACAACCAAATTGTATGAAGAACTTTGTACACTGGTCTGGGAGCACTTAAATACGAAGGAGAGCGTTCTGATGGCAAGATATTGATTTTATACATGTCAACGGTCTGAAGGCCAGGAAGTGGCAAGCTCTGTCGCCGAACTAAGGTGTCTTGCAGGACATTGCGAATTCGGTGGATTCCTGGAGCAAATGCTAAGAGACTTCTTTGTGCTTGGCATTGGCCATGAGGTTATCCTTCGCAAACTATTGACTGTTGAAACACCGAACCTGAGCAAAGCCATACCGATAGCCCAGGCATTTATGTCCACCAGCGATAACACCAAACAAATTTTGCAGCATAAAGATGCATCAGCAAGTACTGTACACAAAGTAACGTCGTTTTCAGGCAGGAATGCATATGGCAGAATGTACACGCCTGTAGCTGCACGACCTCAGATGACTCAGAGTCCACCATCAAGTGTGAATGCGAGGCAATCATTGAGCCCATCAATGCCACTTCAAACCCTATGCGTGCAAAGGCTGTGGAACAGTGGGACACCTCCAGCGAAAGTGCAGACGAGCTGCAAACCTTGCAAACCACCACATTGCAGAGGAAGACCGATCCATGGCAGATCAAACTAAACTAGAGACTCAAACCAAGGAGGCAGAAGTGTACGGGGTACACACCTTCACCGCGAAATGTCCACCGATCATGTTAAAAGTTGAACTGAACGGAATTCCAGTATCCATGGAATTGGACACGGGTGTGAGTCACTCTATCATGAGCAAAACGGCCTTCAAGAGGCTGTGGTGCAACAAGGCACAAAGGCCCAAGCTGAGCCCTATTCATACCAAGCTGAGAACTTAAACTAAAGAGCTGATCCCTGTAAGTGGCAGCATAGTAGTAAAAGTCTCCTATGATGGAGCAGTGCATGAACTCCCACTATGGATTGTACCAGGAGATGGCCCCACACTGTTCAGCAGAAGCTGGCTGGGAAAAGTCTTCTGGAACTGGGACGACATCCAAGCGCTTTCGTCTGTCGACGATGCCTCATATGCCCGGTTTTGACCAAGTTCCCGTCGTTGTTGAGCCAGGCATCGGAAATATCTCTGGGGTGAAGATGCAGATCCACTTGATTCCTGGTACATGACCCATTCACCACAAGGCACGTGTAGTACCATACATGATGCGAGAGAAAGTGGAGGTTGAACTGGACAGGCTGCAACGAGAGGGCATATTCGTGCCGGTTGAGTTCAACGAGTGGGCCAGTCCAATTGTTCTGGTTCTCAAGGGCGATGGCACGGTCAGAATTTGTGGGGACTATAAAGTAACGAATAACCGTTTCTCGCTGCAGGACCAGTACTCGCTACCCAAGGCAGACGACCTATTTGCGACGCTGGCAGGAGGGAAGACATTCACCAAGTTGGACCTGATCTCGGCCTACATGATGCAGCAGCTGGCGGAATCTTCGAAAGGCCTCACCTGCATCAACACGCACAAAGGTGTGTTCATCTAAAATAGATGCCATTTGGGATTCGATCGGCCGCGGCTATTTTTCAAAGGAACATGGAGAGTCTGCTAAATTCGGTTCTGCGCACCGTGGTTTTCCAGGCCAACATATTGATCACAGGTCGGGACACCATCGAACACTTGCAGAACCTGGAAGAGGTTCTAAGTCGGCTAGATCATGTGGGACTCAGTTTGAAACACTCAAATAGTGTTTTCCTGGCGCCAGAGGTCGAGTTCTTAGGGAGAAGAATCGCGGCAGACGGTATCAGACCCACCGATACCAAGACGAAGGCCATCAAGAACGCGCCGAGACCACAGAATGTGACGTTCCTAGGACTCCTCAATTATTTTGGTAATTTCCTACCCGGGTTAAGCACCATGCGAGAACCTCTACATGTTTTGCTATGCAAGGGAGATGACTGGATATGGGGGAAATCACAAGAGATTACTTTTGAGAAAGCCAGAAATCTGTTATGTTCCAACAAACTGCTTGTTCTGTATGACCCATGTAAACGTTTAGTGCTGGCTTGCGATGCATCTTCGTACAGGGTCGGGTGTGTGTTACACAAGCAAACGAATCGAGAACATTGCAACCGGTCGCTTATGCATCAAGGAGTTTGTCCAAGGCCGAAAGGGCCTACAACATGATTGAAAAAGAAGCTCTGGCATGTATTTATGGGGTGAAAAAAATGCACCAGTATCTGTTTGGGCTTAAGTGCGATTTAGAAACTGACCAATAAGCCGCTCATATTGCTATTCTCAGAGAGCAAAGATATTATCACCAATGCCTCTGCTTGCATCCAAAGATGGGCATATAACTATGTAATTTACAAAAGGCCAGGCACAGAAAACCTTTCTGATGCTCTCAGTCAGCTCTCATTGCCCACCACCAGAAATGGCACAGCCTGATGGATGCATTTGAAAAAGAAAAGTCACCCCTTTCGGCCTGCCAGATCAGGACCTGGACCAGCCAGGATCCTTTACTATCCCTTGTAAAAAACTGTGTCCTCCATGGGAGCTGGTCCAGTGTCTCAGCAGAGATGCATGAAGAGATCAAGCCGTTCCAGCGGCGCAAAGACGAAATGTCCATACAGGCAGACTGTCTTTTGTGGAGTAATCGCGTGGTTTTGCCTAAGAAAAGCAGGGAAATGTTCATACGCGACCTACACAGTACCCATCCAGGCATAGTAATTATGAAAGTTATAGCCTGGCATTGACTCAGATTTGAGAGCAAGTGTTGCGCCAATGCAACACTTGCTCTCAACTGAGCAATGCACCAGGGAGACACCGCTAAGTTTGTGGTCATGGCCCTCCAAACCGTGGTCTCGGATCCACGTTGACTTTGCAGGCCCATTTCTAGGCAAAATGATTTTGGTTGTTATGGATGCTTATTCAAAATGGATTGAATGTGTAATAATTTCTGTAAGCCATGTTTGCCACACACGGCCTGCCTGATGTCCTTGTCAGCGACAATGGGCCATGCTTCACCAGCGCTGAATTTGAGGAATTCATGACCCGCAATGGGATCAAGCACGTCATATCTGCCCCGTTCAAGCCCGCATCAAATGGCCAGGCAGAACAGCAGTCGAAACCATCAAGCAAAGCTTGAAACGCGTGTCGGAAGGCTCCCTGCAGACCCGCCTGTCCCGAGTCCTGCTCAGCTGACGCACAAGATCCCACTCGCTCACCGGGCTTCCCCCTGCCGAACTGCTCATGAAAAGGGAACTCAAAACAAGGCTCTCTCTAGTCTACCCTGATCTCCATGATCATGTCGAGGGCAGGCGGCATCAACAAAGCATGTACCATGATCACGCAAATTTGTCACGCGATATAGAAGTCAATGACCCTGTACTTGTGCTCAACTATGGACATGGTCCCAAATGGCTTGCTGGCACTGTCGTAGCCAAAGAAGGGAGTAGGATGTTTGAGGTCAAACTTGCAAATGGACTAACTCGCAGAAAGCATTTGGACCAAACCAAACTGCGATTCACAGACAACCACAAGCAACCTGAAGAGGACACCACCAAGTTCGACTCTCCGATACACACACAAGTGGCAACCGACATCACGGTTGACCACGAAGCTGAACTCATCATCCCCAGCAGCCCAGCAAGGCCAGTTGCCCAGCAGCCCAGTGAAGGCCCAACCAACTCACCTGTACCTGTGTTTGTACCGAGATGATCGACTAGGGAGCGGAAAGCCCCAAATCGTCTCACCCTGTAAATAAGTGTACTATTGACTTTGTGGGGGAGTGATGTTATGTATGCAACACCTTGTAACCAGCATTCTACCACCACCAGAGGGTGCATCTGCTGGTGTCCCAAGGGATCCCAGCATTCCTTGGGAGCACTGCATATAAATAGCCTCCCATGCTGTGCCAGCACTCTGGAGTCAGAATAAAGAGACTAAGGTCACACCTACCCAAGTCTACAGTACTCAGTCACATTGCTTTATTTGAGAATAACAGACGAGAAGTTTCAGAAAGTTGATTCTGGATGGCAAGGCCCAACTGAGAGCCTCATTGAAGCTTTAGTGCATTCTGCAACTACCCTCACTCTGCAGCTGATACAGGCCCATTCGCCCTCTCCGATCAGGAACAGGGTTTTGCTGTTGATTGCACAGATTTTACAAGTGCTTTCCCTGTCTGTCTTTAATCAGCGGATGTGTGCTTTGCTGTGTTCTTGGACAGCCTTGAACTTTTCCCTCTCTCGCCAATGGAAAGATTGAAGCTTAGACGTCAGCCAAGCCTTTGTGTTGATATTGAACTGGAGGAGAGAGTAGGGGTTTAACAAGTTGAACCTGGCTTCGATTTGCTGCGGGTCCTTTCCCAAATCTCTAACCAAGACTCGCACCCTTCAAGTGATAAGTGACCTCCCTATTCTTCCTATCAAAATGTAATACCTCACAATGTTGAACTTCATTTGCCAATTATATGCCCATTTTGCTAGTTTATTAATGTCCTCCCATAATTTGTTGCAGTCCTCCTCAGTATTGACTAACCCACCCCAAATTTGGTGTCATCCGACATCCAGTTCTGGAAGAGCCGCAATTTCCTTCAGTTAAACATTGGGAAGATTAAAGCCAAGCCATTATATTCGTCCCCACCCATACATTCATTACCTCACCAATGATTCCATCTCCCTCCCTGACCATTGTCTCAGGTTGAAACAGGCGGTTCTCAACATTGGCGACCTATTTGATCCTGACTCAATATCCACTCCATCACAAAGGCTGCCTACAATATCACCCATCTCAGCCACTCCCTCAGTCCATATGTTGCTGAAGCCATCATACATGCTTTTGTCACCTCCCATTCTCCTCAAACTTCAGCTCATCCAAAGCCCTGAGCCCGTATCCTAACCTGCACCGTGTCCCGCTCACCCATCACTGTGCTCACTGCTATATATTGGCTGCCAGTCCCTCAATACTTCCAATCCAAAAATAGGTCCGTGCAGCAGAGCTGGTCTCCAGTCGTCTTGGGTAATCCTTGCCACTGGACCAAGACCTAACTCTGTCAAACCCATGTGGTGGCTGGTGTGCAACGGCCACCACAAGTTAAAAAAATCCACACACAGGCATCTTCCACCCTTCAAGATGTAGTTCAGGACTTGGAATATTAGGTCCTTCATTGAAATACCTATGAACTCATCCCTTTTTGGTGTGGAAGCAAGTCATCCTCGATATGAAGGACCGCCTATGATGAATTGAAACCATTAATTTAATGTGCTTTCATATTTCATTGGGCTTTTCTCTGATTGCTAATAGTATAATACATCTTACAATTATAACACCTTGCATTCAAATATATTATGTCAAATGATGGTGATCAATAATACAACAGCCATTAATTTCACACACTCCTTTCATCAATTCTCAACAAAGAAAATCCTTTTCATCTCTAAATAAGCAGTTGATCCATTTTCCTTCTTCTCTCTGACCTTCCTTGTCTCCTGCAGGTACTGACTGATGCTGGGGTACAGCTTCACAAATGCAAGAAGCCCTCCAATACTTTGCTTCTGTAGCCATTCTTTACATATGGCTCCGTACAGTATCAGCAGGCTGTTTGGCTGTGAAAGCCATCGGAGCCGAGCCCAATCCTACCCACATCTGCTGCTGAAACCCTCATCCATGCCTTTGTTACCTCTAGACTTGACTACTCCAACGCACTCCTGGCTGGCCTCCAACATTCTACCCTACGTAAACTTGAGATCATCCTAAACTCGGTAGTCCATGTCCGAACTCGCACCAAGTCCCACTCACCCATCACCCATGTGCTCACCGACTTACATTGACTCCAGGTTAAGCAATGCCTCGATGTCAAAATTCTCATCCTTGTTTACAAATCCCTCCACAGTCTCGCCTCTCCCTATCTCTGTAATCTTCTCCAGCCCCACAACCCCCTGAGATGTCTGCGCTCCTCTAATTCTGCCCTCCTAAGCATCCATGATTGTAATTGCTCAACCATTGGTGGCTGTGCCTTCTGTTGCCTAGGCCCCAAGCTCTGGAACTCCCTGCCCAAACCTCGCCGCCTCTCTACCTCTCTACCTCTCTTTCATCCTTCAAGACGCTCCTTAAAACCTACCTCTTTGGCCAAGTTTTTGGTCATCTGCCGTCATTTCTTCTTATGTGGCTCGGTGTCACATTTATTTGTTTTGCCTTATAACACTCCTGTGAAGCGCCTTGGGGCATTTTACTATGTTAAAGGCGCTATATAGATACAAGTTGTTGTTGTTGATGTCCAGACACATTACTTGCCAGCAGGCTTAGCTGGCTAGCGATCAGCAGTGAGGACCCTGGATGGCTTGCCCCCGCCCTAGCCCAGGCATGATGATGACAAACCATAACACCCAAACTACTGCCTTTATGAGATCAGCCAAGTCAGCACCGAATGGGAAGAGTTTGCTTTGCGATGGTTGAAGTTAGATTTTGAAGCTAACTTCATTCAAGGTAGTCTTTCCCGCACCTGCCCAAGTTCAATTCAGCCAACTTGAGTGCCACTGCACAGTATGCAGTGAAGCAACATCAAAACCACACTGACGCAAATTGTAGAGCATAACTGGCCATTGCATCAGAATGTCCAGTCTTATTCAAAAAAAACTTGCGGAAATGCGCCTGGAGTGTTCGTAATGCTAATTTAGAATCTGCAGTTACAAAATTAATGAGCACTTTGGAATCTTCTTTGTTGAGGTTACTGCAGTCCACTGCCTCACACACTGTTCTTTCACTTCTGTGACCTGGGCTCTATTCCAGCACAACCAGAAGGGATGGTGGTCTCTCTCTCCAACAGCTGCTGATGGCTCACAGGGAAATTAAAGCTGTACAGCCACACAATCTTTTTTTGTACAGAATTCACTATTGTTGTTCTGCCCCAAATCTTGAAAACTTCATGAATTAAGTTATCTTTGCAGAGCTGTTAACTTGCTTGCAATTGCAATACAATCCCACTCCAGGGATTTGAACACAAAAAAAATCTAGGCTGACACCCCAGTGCTAAGGGAGGTGCCATCTTTTGGATGAGACATTAAACCGAGGCCCCGTCTGCCCTCTCAAGTGGACATAAAAGATCTAATGCCATTATTTCGAAGAAGAGCAGGGGAGTTAACCCCGGTGTCCTGGCGAATATTTATCCTTCAATCCAACATTACAATAAAACAGATTATCTGGTCATTATTACATTGCTGTTTGTGGGAGCTTGCTGTGCGCAAGTTGGCTGCCATGTTTCCCACATTACAACAGTGACTACACTCCAAAAGTACTTCAAAGCGCTTTGAGATGCCCGGTGGTCGTGAAAGGTGCTATATAAATTCAAATCTTTCTTTGTTTTTATATGGCTGTGCTCATTGGTAGGTAAACCAACCAGATCATGAAATCCTATGTTGTAGATCCACTCCTTTTGTCCCAACTGGGGAGGGGCGAGATAAGAATGGCAGCACACATTACTGTAGTCAAAAGCTAAGCTTTGCTCATTGCAGAATGTTAGATGTTCAGGATGGGACGGATATAGACAGATTGGAATGGTTGACCACGAGTGATTTGGGAAATATTTGGACTGTGCATTTCAACAAAGTGGTACAGGATGAATACAAGCTAGAGATAATGAGAGAGACATTTTAGTTACAACCCATCTGATCCTCTGCTCATCGCATCTCGAAGATCCCAAGTTCTTCCATGGAGATCGATTCTTGTTTTTGGAATGTCGGGATTATTTTGTTCTGTTTCTTCTCCACAAAAACTCATTGGTGAGTCTAGATTCATGGTTGATATGCATATAAGTCAAAAAGATAAACAATGGAACTACTTGTGCCCCCAGCCTCACAATTATTTAATTTTTCTCTCCTCTCTGTTTGTCCCTCATGCCATCCCTCAGCTGACAATGCACATACACAATCTGCTCCTGAATTTCTGGTAATTAGGCTTCATGGGAAAGGGATGAATGGGATGCATATTTTTTCTCTCTGTAGGGAAAAGTCTAGCTTCAGTTTAGTTTTTACTCCATGGCAGAAGGCCATCCAAGATCAGAATGCCATCGAAATGCAGAGCATGAGGAAATGTGCCACCACCAACATACTGGGCCACAATATCATCCACAGAGCAGATAGGGGTGGATAGATTATAAACATTGAAACAAACTGAACCCTTATAGACAGTTATTGCGAGCTTAAATCAGAACAACTTTATTTCTGAAAGAATACAAAAGTTGATATTTGTGAAGAATGTAGCTTTAATTTGGACACTCATGTATCCGTTCCTAATGCACCCGAGTATGGAACACAACGCTGCAGAGTTGGCCAACAGATCTTAATTTTCACCTTCCTCATGACTGCAAAATCAGCATCACGAATACAGTTCAGCTTATTTAAAGAAGAAACCTCCTACTGCCCATAACAGACAAAGAGAGTGGCTGGTGCAGTTGCTATTGCTGTTCTGTGCAGCCCATCAAGTTCCCAACTGGACAGTTCAGTATTTGAGAGGACATTTTTGAGGTGTGAACCAGAACCCAAAAGTTGTATTGTTCAAAATGAAGGTCCCACAATGAGTTAGCATTTATCATAAAGGATTGTGATTCATTATCAGCAGTCATAAATCTCAGAACTCGAGTCACTATCTCACCCCTGCTCCACACCGGCCTGTATGAAAAGGTGACAACTATACTCTGAAAACTTTGGGTTGGAGGGATGTTTTCTGTGAAACTTCGGGGAAAGGTCTTGGATGCACTTGATACCATCACACTTGCCTGAGAATGTTTGATAGTCGCTGGTGTAAAGTATGCACCTGAGAGTATGCTCACAGGCTTGTAGAGCTGTTGACAATAAAAGAGTTGTAGAGTTGTTGAGTTGGGAGTGGCTTAGCCAGTCACGTGATGTTCACAAGACTCAATAAAACCCAGCCAGTTGGGTTCGGGGGATCCACGATGAGGCAGGTGGTTGGGAGCCTGATGGATGAACTGGTAATGTGTAGTGTGATTGTTAAATCTTTTGCTAATAAACCAACTAGTTCTTAATAGCAATGTGTTGCTATGTATTCCAAAGCAAGGAACCCGTGAAGCAAATACATTACATCTGGGTGTGAAATTGGAAATAAAATTATCTATTTAGCTACCACTTCTAACCTTAATGAGCACATACACACAAAGAACGACTAAACTAAAATATTATCATTTTTAAACAACTATTTTGCTCTCAGTTTCATTACATTCTGAGCAGATGCCAGAAAATTACTTGGCTGCTATTCTGCCATTGACATATGAATACAGCAATGCAATTTCAGGAAATAGCATCAACATTATTAAATCTGGAAATACCTTTTTTTTAAATCTCTTAAGCTTTTAATTCTAGTGCTTTTGTTACCCCATCATTCAAACAACAGTACAGCACTCTGTGTGATAAAACGTTCATTACAGTCCGAGGCCTTGATTGTTAATACAAAAACAGAACGACATGACGTTTAAGCTTTGATGGCAATATCACCAGGGATGGGATTTTGGGAAGCGAGACTCTAATATAAAATTCTAATATCCTTCAAAATCAATTTGGACAACACAGGGAACACAAGATGCCAGTGTTCATAATTAGAAAGTAACTGTGCTTTACCGGCAGATGGTTAGAGACCCTTGGTGACACTCTCAGTTTTGACATAATTATCACAGCAACAGAGCAGACA